>NC_011914.2:5107-36499 GCF_000006355.2 Plasmodium knowlesi strain H | reverse complement strand
TTTTTTTTTAAAAAAAAAAAAAAAAAAAAAAAAATTCATTATTAATAAAAAAATAACTATATTTTAAATTATTTTCTTGTCCAGTCAATTTAGAAGAACAGGTGCAATTTTTTGGAGCTATGACATTCTTCTAAGCGGAACAATTGTACGGGAAGGGAAGAATTTTTACGGAGTAGATTTATTTAAAATATTTTCGTAGCATACATAAATATATATTTCGTTATTGATTTGAACTTTCATTGAAGTAATTGATTCTTTTATGTAGGATAAATCTTTAATCTCTTATGTTTTCATACTTATCACTCTTTCACACTTGGAAATGGAATGAACGCAAAATGTAATGCGTCTTTGCACCATGCGTGAGATATACCTTTATCACATTATGTCATTGTTCAATTAAATAAATCAGAAATGCATTGTTACAATAGAAAAAAAAAAAAAAATGTCATTATAATTGTAGGTAAATTAGGTGGGAGTAGTTAAAATTTTAGAATAAATTCATAGAAATTGGTAAAAGGGATATATAAAAAATTAAGCAGTACGGAATGACCAAATAAAAAGTAAACGAGTATAAATAATGTAAAGGAGAATTATCCATGAATTAGGGAAAAGGTATTAATTACTAAAAACCATTTTGCCTAGATAAAAAGAAATGTATTTATACAGGAGTAAAAATGAATACTCTTAACAGATGAACGTGCCACCTTTATTGCGGAAACGTTACATTAATGTCTTCAATAGTGTGATTTTGTGTAAAATAGCTCTACAATTTTTCTCATCTTTCAAGGTACCCAATATGAATTAATTATTTTCTATGCAACTCCTTTTTGGTGATTTTTGCCTGTTCGTAATTATTTTAATATTTCACAGTTGTATTTTCTTCATTTGGATAACGCAATGTAATGGCTGTTCTTATAATACTTTTAATGTCGAGAAAAGAAAATGTGAATGGTTGAATGCTCGTAAAAGTAGTAAATAACATTTACACGGATGGGTAAAAATTGACGATAATTTCTTTTCTTAATTGAAAAAGTTAGCATTATATATATATATGTATATCTCTTTTTAGTGTACAAAGGGGGGAATATGGAATCAAGTACATATAGGGAAAACGATGTATCGGAAGATAATACTTCCATATTAGAAGAAAAGGAGGAGGATGATAAATCATCGCGTGCTAAGGGGAATGGTCTCCCTTTCGTTCTATTTACATCTCTTGTTTTTTTGACGTCCACGCCTGCTCTTTTGAATATTTCCTCCTTAGTAAGACCCAGATTTGTAGAGGAAAAATATATATGCGCACATTTAATTTAGTTTTACTCATTTTAATTACTATAAGAACAAATGCGTTATTCGTTTTAAATTCAATTTAGCCTTCTCTTATAGAAAAGAACGATTCTGTGAATAAGCCGATTTGTTTGATAGGACTGGTTGAAGGAGAGCTAGAGAAAGAAGAAGAATGGAAAAGCTGCACTTGGGATAACAGGAAGATACAATTGGAGGAGGATTTCAATGAATTCTATTTTATGTTGGATAAGGAGAGGAAAGAATGGCTTGACGAGATGGAAGGAGAATGGGAAAAGTTGATACAAGAAATGGAAAATAAATGGACAACTCATGAAGAAAGCTTTGGGAAGATCGCACATTTATCTGATATTTCTGAGGAGTCTTCAATATGGGGCGACAGGCAATGGGAACAATGGATTAGAACAGAGGGGAAAAGAGGCATGGAAACAGATTTGAAAAAATGGCTAAATGATAAAGAGAACTTTTTGAATGGATGGATTTCTAAAGAATGGACGCAGTGGAAAAACGAAAGAATGCCATGGATGACGAATGAATGGAAAAATGGTGAAGGTTGTTATAAGGAGGATTGGGAAAAGAGCAAATCATTCAAATCGTTGCCAATAACAGAAAAAATGAAGTGGATAAAATGGAAAGGGAGAAACAGTAAGGAGTCTGCCGAGTGGACAAATTGGGTTAACATTAAAGAATCTGTGTACATACATAAGGAGTGGAATAAATGGATAGAATGGAAAAATAATAAAAGAACGCTGTTTAAAATATGGAAGGATTTATTTATTGATAGGTGGGTTAATGAAAAACCGTGGCTTACGTGGAAATTAAAGTGACAATAAAATTAATTATACATTATAGGTGCATCCTTTCATATGTAATATAAAACAATTAAAAAAATTATATCACATGAAGGAAAAATGAATTACATTCCATTTACACCCTCTGTTATAACGGAAGAATGGAAAAATAGTTTATCGGAGAAGTATACAGAGGAGATTATGTTAAATGTGTAGGTCACTAGGTTTACGTGACTCTTCCTATGTGCACCTCGATATGGAATATTAACGTAGATATATATATGTAGACATACAAGACATAATTAAGCATTTTTAAAATTTAGCTAGTGCTCTAATTATATGTACAATTTTTTAAAAGCTTGCATGATATTAATGTATCATTCACACTTGGCCTTAAAAAGGAAGTATGTTGCATAATACTTTGAATTATTAGACAGTGAGATAGTGCAAGGAAATATGTCCACATAGTTTAGTACAATATCGGGAATATTTTGAAATATTTTTATTTGAATTATCGTGACCCCCCCTTGAATTCTTTGTCAATTTGTAATATTTTGAATAATTTTAGTATTTAATATGATACGTAATACGGTATTTTTCCTAATTTAATAGAAATATATATATATTATATATTTTTTTTTTTTTTCGTCCTATTTTCGATAGTGAAAAGTGTACTATTAAAATAGCATGTGGCATTATTTTCTGTAGCAACTACTGTGCACATGTATGTAAATATGTGTACATATGAATTATACAGATATATTGGCGTTATACATTTATATAATAAGTATTACGATTACTTTTTGCTTCCATAAAGTGTGTTTAATGACTATTACTAAAGAACGGCTAACCTTCAGAAATTAGTTTAAATGAATACAATTCAATTCAGTGCAATGCAATTGGACTGAATTTTCAACATTTTCCATTTTAAGTATTCACAGGAAAATAGGGGAAATATATATTCAGTTAAAAAAACCTATTTAAGCATAATTTAGAAGTCTGAATCTTGCAAATATTAATATATAGCAAAATAAAAAATTCAAAGGGAAAGCGTACGCATTAGTGTCCATTATTTATTTATTATATATATTTTTTAATTTTCCTTAAAATGCGATGAATTATTCATTTGAAAAGGGGAAAGTAAGAATTTCGTCAAAAAGGTTAAAAGAGAAAAAAAAAAGAAAAAAAAAGAATGCGCATTTAAATTATATATTTTTGACACCTTAAATTGAAAATAAATTTTTTCATAAAACGTGGGCAATATAAATTACGCGAGAATATAAATTTTTTTTTTCCAATGCTTTCCGCGAGGATTCTGCTAAAGGGGAATGGGAAAAGAGAATAATATGATAAAAAAAAAGTACGCAGATAAATATATTGTGAAAAATGGACTTAGGAGAATAGTTAAAGAGTGATAATTTAAAAAAAAAAAAAGTTGTATGACATGGAAAGGAAAAAAGAGAATCTTATTTTGTGCGTGAATTTTATTTTTTCAAAATTTACGTACATTTATATTTTTACTCTTCGAATTTTTCATGTTTAATAATTTTTTCAAAAATGGTAAGTTTTTCTAAATTTTCATTTTAATTCATCTGTTTTTTTCTTCATTAATATTTATCAATGAAAGTAGGAAAAGTATAAAATTAGCACATATAATTTTACCATGAAGTATTGATTTCACTGAATGTTATTTATCTTTAATATACGATTTAATAAATAACTTTTCCTTTCATATTATTAAATTCACTTTTAACGAATTATACAAACAAGAATGATATGAAAAGAGAGCATCAAATTAACATTGGATGGATTGATTATAGTATCATGCCGTCCTATTTGTACTATTATATATGAAAATTTCGAAGATTTGAATTTTTCCGAATAGTTTTTTTTTTTTTTTTTCACCTTTTTCTTTTTATAAGAAAAATGTTATGTCAGGAAATCTCTTATACGTAGTTTTTTTTTCTACAAGTTAATATTTAATAGCATTAATGAACACATATGAATGAATTTAATTCTATATTCATCTAAAAAGAATTAATAGAAAAGAGAATTAGAATGTTTTCATATACTGATACCATATATATTTGATGTTTGTTTTACACAATGATGGTATTTTTGAACATGAAGTTAATTATATAATCATTAAAATCGACACATTTTTAATGCATCTTTTCATTGTATTTCACTTTTCCCCATTTGTTTGTTTGTCCCTGTTCTCATGTAATATATATCTTCTTGTTGCTTAATTTATTTACTTTTTGAAGATAAACTAAAGAAATATGGGAAAAATGTTAACTGTTGCATTGGGGTGAATGAATATAATTATGTATTTGACGGAAAAGCATTGGAAATTTTAATGATAGCGTGGATTTTATTTTCTTATAAATAAAATAACCAAAGAAGATGGAGTCAAGTCTTGATGTAGATAACGTAATTAACAAGAAGTCTTCATTTTCAACGTTAAAAGTTGATAAGAGTGACATCCTATTTTGTGTTAATATATCTTTCTTGAAGTTCTGTGTACAGTGTGTCCTTTTATTCTATTCCCTGTACATTATATTGAAACACTTTTTTCCGGTAAGAAAAGAAGAGGGTGCAGGAAATGATACATGTGGAGAGTTTTGTGTTATTATACAGGAGAGTCGAATTAGAATTGTGCCTTTCACAATATGTACGTGTACACACTTCCCTATGTATATACATTTTTAAACTCCTTATACCTTTTTTTTTTTTGCTCCTTTTTAGTCTGTATTCAAAAAATTAAATAACACCCTAGACAGTAATACATTAAATTCCATAAAATATGGACAAGGATACGTAGACGACTTCAAAGAAAAAGGCAACACTGAATTAAAAAATGAAGACGGAGATGTATTTGAAGATGCTCTTGAAGAAGTATGTACAAGTGATAAAGGAGTACAAACTGATGGAAATGGTATTCCTGTGGAAGAAGCAACAAGTAATGATAAAGGAAAAGAAAATGAAAAAGAAAAAGGTGATAATCAAATTAAAGAAAGTGAACCAAATGCTGCAAGTATAAATAAAAATTATAATATAGAAAAAAATGCAGATGTCAACAATGAAGTCAAAGCACCAGATTACATCTCTACAGTGGAGGGAAAAGAACTGAATAAAAAGGAAAACAGTGATAGTAATAATAAGGAGGGTGAAAAACCTAATATCGTCCCAGAAAATAACGATACGGTAGTAAATCTAGGGGGAGCACATTTTTCGGAAAAAAGAGGAACCCACATCAATAACATAGGAGGGAAGGAAGAAGAATTGAATAAAAACACAAAGGATGATAAAGAAATAACAGAAGATAAAGGAAATACTATCAATAAAGCGCCATATAGTATGTACGTCAAGAATAGTACGAGTCATGTGCAGAAAGCAGCAGAAGAGAGTACTAAGGATGAACTGGGAGAAGGGGAGAAAAATGTCGATAAGAAGAAACCAAGTAATTATCCAATAAAAAGTGATGGACAGGTAAATCAAAACGCAAGCACAAGTTATAGCTTTAAAAGGGGTGCAGGTAGTTATAATAACAGAAGAAGATATAGTTCTATTTCGCTAGAAAGTGTACAAGAAACGAATGAAAGGGAAACGGATAACTATAAATTTAAAGAAGGTAGAGATGCCCAATACAGATCAACAAGTAGTTTGTCAAAATTGGATGAAAAATATGAGCAGGTAACATTTCCAGATATGCGTAAAATGGAATTAGGCACAAGAAAAATTAAAAAAGAAATAGTAAAAGAGAAAAAGGAGGACGAAGCGAAGAAAGACGAAACGATAAAAGACGAAACGAAGAAAGACGGAACGATGAAAGATGCACAGATTAAAGGCGCAAGGAAAAGCGACCTAAAGACGGACGAGGAAAAAGATCAAAAAATGGGGAAGGAGGAATTAAAAGAAGTAAGAAGGGCAATATCATTAGATACCATTTATAAAAGTGATTTGGAAGGAAAGGATGAAGAAATGGAAAATGATAAATCGGATGAATGGAAGAAGAACGAGTGGAATAATTGGCTAGCTAAAACTGAAGAGGATTGGGAACTATTTAATAAAAGCGTTGAAGACAAAAAAAATAGTTGGTTAGAAAAAGAGGATGAAGAATTGGAGGCGTGGATAAATAGTATGAAGAATAGGTGGATGCATTATAGAGAAAATGAAGAAAATGAATACATAACGAGAGCCATGAGGAAGTCTTCAATATGGGGCGACAGGCAATGGGAACAATGGATTAGAACAGAGGGGAAAAGAGGCATGGAAACAGATTTGAAAAAATGGCTAAATGATAAAGAGAGCTTTTTGAATGATTGGATTTCTAAAGAATGGACTCAGTGGAAAAACGAAAGAATGCTTGAGTGGTTAGCAGTTGATTGGAGACATAAGGAGGATGAGACTTTTGAGAATTATAAATCAAGCAGATTTACGAATATGCTACATATGAAGAACAGGAAAAAATGGATGAAATGGAAAGAACGAACAGATAAAGAAAAGGAAGAATGGAATAATTGGGTAAGGGGGAAAGAACATTTATATGTAATCAATAAATGGGATAAATGGTTAAAATGGAAAAGGGAGAAGCGCGCGTTGTATAGTCAAAAGTTTATGTCATTCATTAACGAATGCATAAATAAGAAACAGTGGGTTGTATGGATTGAGGATCAAAAAGATTCAACTTTGAAGAAAAAGTAGTAAAATTATGAAAGTGGTTATATGAAGCGATTCTAACAAATGGCATTATTTTGTACACGACACATTTTGCAGTGGTCTATATAAAATCATATCCAGAGAAAAACTTATTAATTGTGCATATTAGAATGAAGTGCATAGAAATTATAAAGCGTACATTCCTTTCTTCTAGCATTGCTTATGTGCGTTTCTTCAAAGTGTTATTACTGAACTTGTAAGGGAGAAATCAGAGGATCGGAATTGAAAAGAAGTTGCAAAGAATGCTTAAAAGGGATGTATTATACATAAATCATTCAAATACTGCTATATGGACAGGAATATACATATATGTATATATATTTTCATAAGGATTACGCGATTTCCTTTTTATATTTATTATCTCTTAACATTGATTTGTGATTTTTTATATGTGGTTTATGTTGAATGCTGAATTTCGCTATTTGACATTACCTTAATATTTAAAAAATAGAATACACATAAATACTTTTATTTTTTGTCTCACTTATTATACATAATAAATGCGCATTAAAATATCATTACCTCTATTTTATCTTCTTAGAGTATTTTTATATTTCATATTTATGTTTTCGTATGTGCTTTGTGCCAATTTTTCCTTTTATCCCCTCGCCTATATATATATATATATATATATTTTTTTTTTTTGTTACTCTTAAATGGATTATTATGAATCATAATAAGAGTTCTTTCTTAATAAATAAAAACAGAAATTGCGTATCTGTAAAGTTTATGGTTACTTTTGATATATATGTAGTTGCAAAACTATGTATAGATATATATGTACATATCTATGTGTCTATCATCATTTATACTACGCCGGTTAATATTTTATTTTCCTACAACGTGTAACAATAGCTATAGCCTTTTCATTATTTTTTAGTGGAAACTATATGGTGCATGCGCATAATGTTATTCCCATTCATTTACCTCCTTGTAATTCGTGATGAGTTCCATATTTTTGAGTTTGAGTATTGAAAATTTTCCTTTTGCTTTTCATTTAATACCAAATGGATTTGGTATTTAATATGTGTCTGCCCATTGTTATGTGGACATAATAATATTTGTTGTTCATTTTGGTGCACTTTAAAATGAAAATTATCCTTCTTCTTATGTTAGTTATGAGTCCTCAAATTATCAAATTTATGGAAATTATTAAACATATGCTACTTACCAAACTTATTCTAACTATTGAACATTATTGAACTATTTTAAATAGCCTGCTTATTTGTGGGGCACCATTTACATGTAATGATGAATTATCCTGTTTTCCAAATTTTGAATGAACTTTGAAAAAATTTTACTTCCAGAATTATTCTCAATTTATATTGTACTTTTCCTAAGTCATATTCAAATTGCCACTATTACTAAGTAAACAATTAGAATGCCAATTTTTATTATCCTTTTTCAATTATACTTTAATGTGACATTTTTTATTACCATTATTTTAGGACTTTCTGAACATGCTATCGTAACTCTTGTTTTGTTTTAAATGTACGAAATATTCTACTCCTTTGACATTATTTTATTATTAGTCAACTCTTAAGCAAATGATTCATCCTGATAACACGATACAGCTGCAGGACTGGATAATGAACCAAATTATATAAGGAGACTCTATTTTAATGTTGCGCAGGCTTCAAAATTAATTGACTATTTTAATTGTCTCGGAACATTTCTGCATGGAAAATCTATTCCTATACAGAATCTATAACTAAGACGTTTATCTAATATATAATATGTTCTAACTTTCTTTTTTACTTTTTTCACTTAGTTCCTCTGTTTCTAATTTTCATTATCTATTAATTTAGAATATGGTTGAAAATTGAAGGGTAATTTATTCCAGTGGTATATTATCTTTTTATTTAATGATAAAATTGACTTACTCTTTCTACAACACTTTTGGGTATTATCATAATATGTCCTAGAAGTACAATTCATCATTTCTGTTTCCATTTCGTTTTAACAATTATAACGAAACAAAAGGATGAAGATCGAATAATTTTGTTATGTATTGAATATGAGTTTCGTGTTAATCTTAACTTTGTAATTTGGTGTCTACTTAGTTTTGAATAAAGTGAAAGTAGTTTTTGGTTACATACATTTTTGGGAGGAATAATGAGAAGAGGCACACATAACGCTATGCACCAGATTTGCATTTCCTGTTAGTGAGGAGGCATACGTTAGCGTGACCTATTATATGGAATAATCTTATAATATGTCTACATGGAATACTTCTATTGCACATAACTTGGAGCGCACATTACCTTATTATAAGGTTGAATGCATTTTTAAGCACTTCAAATTTTAATTCATCGATAGAGCTTATTAGTTAATAGAAAAACTCAAACATTCTGTGAGGGATAATTTCACCATTAAATTATTTAGTAGATAATTATGCATTACCTGAACGGTGTATCAAGTAGTGATTTCGTTACAGAACATAATGACCTGTTTTTTTTTTTTATTAAAATTAATTCATACATTATTGGATTTTTTCATAAGTTCTTTTTTTTTTTTTACCACTTTGCATATTTCATTCGCTTCAGTATATAACGCTTTGTTATAATTCCTATTTTTTCCCTTTTAATTACTACCCAATTATATTTCTTTATTCGGACAGCATTTTTTTTTTTTTTTTCTTTTGCATTTTTTCCACACCCATTTTATGGCGCATCGTAGAAACTAAATGTTTTCTTATTCATTAGAAGGAATTCCATATTGAGTTCGCACAACAGGGATATAACTTGTGTATTTCTTATTGCAGTTTCTGCAGTTTCTGCAATTTCTGCAATTTCTGCAATTTTTGCAATTTCTGCAATTTTTGCAATTTTTGCAATTTCTGCAATTTATGCACAGAGGAAAAATAACTTTTTCTTTTTTTGAGGTTTCCATGGAATTTAAACACGCGCGATATCTTCTCTACATTAGCGTATCCGTGAACGTTCCTTGGAATTTTAAATATAAAATATTTCTATCTTTGTCTCCTTTTCTGGACGTTCAAACGTAAGCAGACATAAATAAAATAACATGTTCGTGTCTTAATGTAGTAAAAATTGGTGCGTCCTGTCGCCATTGCAACTGTGGATATGTATGTCAAGTATGGGCAATTTATATTAAAATATTGTTGTTGGAATGTGGAGGGGTAAGGATATAGAAGAAGGATGCCTATCAATATAATGAAGGAACATATTTCTTTTATACCTTCTGATGCAATTTTTCCTGAATTTAATTCCTGGGCTAATATAATATACTTAGAAACGTCCTCTTTTACAGATATATAACGGAGCTATGATGTTACGTGTGTTCACAATGAAGAGCTTGTGACACTGATATGTTTGGTACAAGTAGTAGTAAAGTGTAACACTGCTACATTTGGTAGAAGTAGTAGTAAAGTGTAATACTGGTATAGCTCATTTATGTAAGACATTTTTAATGGGGGAAATGGAACAATTATTTCAAGGTATTTCTAAGGGCATAATTTTAAAAGGAAGCCTCCATGTTTGTTCATTAAATATTTTGCTTATTATACATCGAGTCTAATTTTAGTAAAATATATGCCTCTCTTTTCTTTGTTCTTTATTTATATTTTCTTCGATTATTAGCTGTAGAGTAGACGCTATAGGTGAATCATATATTCGGGGAAGATGTAAAAACAAATAATTAATATTAAAAACAAGAGTTCATTTTTAAGAATGAGAAACTAATGAAAATTTTTTTGTTTTTTTAATGCATACATTGATTAAAGCATTAAAATGGCCATTGCAAACATTTTGTATTTGCAATAAGGTAGATGTGAATGATGAAAATAATGCTGGAAAACAGCAACAAAAAAAAAAAATTAAAGGCAGAATATATGGGTGCATAGGAAAAAAGTAATATTGAATTTAAAGTACAAATACTACTACATTACAATAAATATCATCATTTGGCGAAATATATATATATATATATATATATATATATATATATATATATATATACATATTTCCCTTCATAATTTCAGGAGAAAATATATGTTCAAATATTACAATTTTGTCCTGTTGGGCACTAAAAATTCTTCCACAAAGGTAATTGCATCATAACTTGAGCTATTTCAATTTGACACATACCAAATAGCTCTTCTCTTAATTCTGTGCATGCAATTTTATACTGTTCAGTCAATACCTTAAGTTCGTTTTTCGTTAAGGGTTTATCTTTAATGAGATCATTAATGAGTCTTCCAAAATAATTTTCTTTGTTTTGTAGTTGCTTTATTGCCATTTCGTCAAAATACTCCCATATATTTTTCCTGAAGGTATCTTTTTTCACATTATACCTATACCTTATTTCATCATATAAGGTAAAGAAGTGATTTATAATATCATAAAATTTATTTACTTCGTTTCTACACACTTGCAACCATATGTTACGAATGTGGGCCATGTCTGGATATAATTCTAAAGAATTTATAAATGCCTTTATTTCTTTTTCTGTTAATTGTTTTTGTTCTCTTTGAATGCTATGTTGTGCATCATTTGATCCATATTCAGAAAATGTGCCCCTGTTACTTCTATTGGTCTTTTTTTTACGTCCTCGAAAAAATATACTTGAGACCACTTCTTCAAGACCGCGCGGTTTTTTTTTTAGTTTATTTCTTACTGAGCTGTTACGTTTACCTAGATGTAAGTGCGATAGGTTCCTTGAATAATGTGGACGGCTTGAGAGCATTTGTGACTTGGGTGTATGGGAAGGGAGCGATATGTTCTACGGGGGAGTGAAAAAAAAGTTCGAAATCATGTTGCCGTTTTTTTACTTTGCGCTCACTGCATTATGAGCAATAAAATAACAGTCTCCATTAACTCAATGTATCCGAATAAATAATTCCCTCCAAAGAATGAACGTAAAATGGAAGGATAGTTTAACTTAGGAGGATGTTTTATATCTTTTACCGGTAGCATCATGTATACGATGAAAAACATCGATGCAATGGATTGTCCAAGAAAGAAGAATCTTGCAAATCTTGTCTTAGAGGAATTCATCCTTAAGATACGAAATTTCTGTTATAGAAAATACTTCATAATGTATATTGTTCTTTTTTTTTTTTTTTTTTTTTTATTTCGCGCCACTTCCAAAATAAGAAATTGTATATCATATAAAGTTGGATAAACACATAATTATATTCTTAAAAGCATGAAAAATAGAATGTTCACTTCTATGCAAATTTAGTCAGTAATATTTTTATTAAATTTTCTACACTACATTATACATAGAAAGTACTATATATCATTTAAAATACAGCGGAAAATATAGCACAGCGGAAATGGACATACTGATAGGGTGCAAAATTCAGGGACCCAAAAAAAAAAAAAAAAAAAAAAAAAAAAAAAAAAAAAAAGGGGTTATATAAATCTATTAATTTATAATATACACAATAATAAGAAGACTCTTTAGGAAAAAATAAATCTAATTCGATATCCTTAAATAATGTTAGTTTCCCCTTTGTCTAAATATAAAATATGCTCTTTAAGGGACCTTAACATTTTCGCATATCTCCATTATCATATATATAATTAATGAAGAAGGGGGACCTTAATTAATGTTCAGTCCTTAAGTAATTAAGAGGAATATATAATTTAGTTCCCCATATGAAGGTGGGTGATAAGCTTCTAATAAGAATTGTTTGCAATTATAATATAAAACGCAGAAGTAAATTTTATATATACTCAAAATTTATGTGTACGTACTTCCCAAAATTTGTTTCGTACGAAATGTATTATTAGAACTTATTGACAGTAAATTGTTCTAATAGTAAGGATTACATAACATAGAATTATAGACAAAGAGAAAGAAATTTCAAATATAGATATATTTTATTGATAAAATTGGGGAACATGAATCTATGGAAAAAAGTAAATATTTGAGAAGGAAAGGCAGATTATAGGTATGATGGAATAATCTGATAGTTCCATTTATTTTTTAAATGGAAAAGGAAGATAATAAAACTTTCGAAATTATATTTCATGTAATACGAAGGAAAGGCTTATACTCTCATCACAAATTAATAATTTTAAATATATCACATACATATATACAGGATTGCGTTTTTATTTAAGAATATAATTAAATTTAATAATATTTAAGTTATCTAATTCCAATGTTTTACCTTTGCTCTTTAAATTAAGAACAAAATAGTTATGAATGCATAACGAATATTCGAAAGAGATCTTTCCGTTTGGAAAAGAACCATTCATTTTGGGATCATGAATGAGATGGGAATTTAAAATGAAAGGAATAATTACGACGTGTCGGTAAATTAGAGATGGACATATATATATTCACAACTCATTTTATTTTTTATGCCCCGCTTTTAATTTGTATAATGCGAAAATGGCATAGCATATTTTTACGTTAATGTATATTTCATAGAAATTTCCCGAGCACAAGGTAAATGGGGGGGGGGATACGGAAAAATAATTCTTCTGCTTTTGAGGAATATAATATATATATATATTTTTTTTTTTGCGACTTTTATAACAGTTTAGTTTGGATTTTTCTATTATTTTATTTTATTATTATTTTTTTTTTTTTACATTCTTTATGATAAATAATAAAATTTTTTGACCTCATCGCGCGCGATTATATTATTTTTTTTTTCAAAAAATAATAATTAAGATAAAAAAAAAGAAAAAAAAAAATAAAGGAAGAACTTTTGTATGCATAAACGAAGTGTATTTTAAAATTTCCTTATTGCCATTTTTTCCGTTACAGCGCCTGAATTACAATATTATTTTTAGAATTGTGTAATTACATGTGAATATGTGGGAACCGCGTAAACTAATAAGAGAATTGACGTTCCTTAACATTGCACAAAATGTGACATTAGAACAAAATTTTAAAGGGTTCTGTAATAATAAAAGCGGGAAGGTGTACTACTGATAAATTAAATTTTTTTTTTTTTCCTTTTAAATTTTTCATATAGGAATACGTAAATGAGTAAAATTCCCTCTGAAACACTTGTTCCGCGTTAACGCCGTTATGAATTTTATGCGTACATATATGTCGGCTACAAAGCTGTAACATATGCAGGTATACAACCTCTTTTAAAATCATCAATGAAAGATTATTTAGAGAATTCTTTTTTTTTTTTTTTTTTTTTGTTTTGGAACAATTGTTGTTTATATGTTCAGGGTCGAAATGCTTTGTCTTTTCTTCTTTTTTTTTTTTTTTTTTTTTTTTAAGAATGAACTGTTTTATTTTTAGAATGTGGGAGATGTTTTTTTTTTTTTTTTAGAATGAACTGTTTTATTCTTTCTTTTTTTTTATTTATTTATTTTTTTTTTTGATCTTTAAAACTTATTCTTTCTAATAAGCCTATAATTTATAATAAGCATATTCTTCCTAATAAAGATATTCTTTCTAATATAGATATATATAGAGAAGGACAAATAGAATATTCACATGTTAAATTGAAGCAAAACAAACAAAATATACAGTATATAAAAGCAAAACAAACCAAATATACAGTGGAGAACAAATGGCACCTTTTTCTTTTATAAAAATATCTACATTAATCTTTGCATATCTATTCTTATGGTATCAAACCAATGATCAACACCAGGTATGAATACCAAAAGAAAAAAATTTTATAATATTTTTTACAACTATAGGGGAAATTTTGGTGTGGGCTAAAACGTATACATATATATATATATTATATAATATTTTGCCGCACTAAATTTTTATTCATATTTTTATTATTCATGTTTAAGGAAAAAAGGGGGGGAATGGAAAGGGCGAATGGAAGTGTATGGGAAGGAGGGGGGAAGGTTTCATGGTTTAGGGTTTTCAGGGTATAGGGTTTCCAGGGTTTAGGGTTCATGGGTTCAGTGTATATGAGTAAGATTTCGGGTTCCGGGTTCAGGGTTTAGTTTTCTTTAAGGGGGAAGGTTCCCTTTTGCCCCTTTACACCATTCTTCCCCTTTTCTCACGTATTCATATTTTCTATTATTATATATATATTGTTGGTTTTTTTTTTTTTTTTAGGTGAGTGCATTAAGCACATTAAAGGATGATGATGATGTATCCGTTGGAAACGGTTTATATTCATCAGAGGAAGATATAAATAATGGAAATAGTCGTTTAAAGACATTACAAAGTGATGGAACAAATGATTCGCCGTCATCACATCAAGAGGAGTCGGATGACAATGATGTGAGCACATTGCTCGGTTCGATAGACAACGAATTGTTAGAACATGCACTATCAGGACAAACACCGTCTTCAGCGAAAAGGAGAGAAAATAGTTCTAAAGGAATTGGAACAAAAATAAAAGAAAGTTGTAAAAAATTAACACATTATAAAAATAAAAATAAAATACTACTAATTGTTATATTGATCACTCTTGCCCTCTATCCATTAACACTGTCTTATGCGAGTAGGACGGGGTACATCCTGATGCAGACTGTGTCATCTGAATATATGCACTACGTTATTCTGGTTGTCACCACAATCATGGGATTAAACTACTTGGGCATACTATTCTGGTTTTTATCGTTCCAAAGTTTGGATTAAATGTATTACTAAAAATGCCGAACCAACACAACCAACACAACCAACACAACCAACACAACCAACACAACCAACACAACCAACACAACCAACACAACCAACATACAACCAACACAACCAACATAACCAACACATACTAACACAACCAACATACTAACATAACCAACATACTAACATAACCAACATACTAACATAACCAACATACAACCAACATACTAACATAACCAAACATACTAACATAACCAACCTATTAACATAACCAACATACTAACATAACCAACCTACTAACACAACCAACATACTAACACAACCAACACAACCAACATACAACCACAACACAACCAACATACTAACATAACCAACATACAACCACAACACAACCAACATACAACCAACAAACAACCACAATACAACCACAACATAACCAACACAACAAAAACGTTAAAAATGTGGAAATTGTTTTATTGTAGTTTAAAGAAAATTTTTGATTGTTCGATTGTAGTTTTTAAAAAAATGTTAGATTGTTTGATTGTTTCATTGTACGTTCAAAAAATGTTAGATTTTTTTCATTGTAGTTTTAAAAAAATGTTACATTGTTTAATTCCAGAACACTGTTACATTGTTTGATTCCAGAACACTGTTACATTGTTTGATTCCAGAACACTGTTACATTGTTTGATTTCAGAATTCTGTTAGATTGTTTGATTGTAGTTAAAATTCATAATTTTGAAGTTTCTATAATATTTAGTGTTTTTTTTTTTTTTTTTTTAATATTTTAGAATTCCGTTTTTTTTTTTTTGATGTATTTTTTGCGTGCTTTATAATAATTGTATCCGAGGAAAGCGATTAATATGAGAATTCCGCCCGCTGTAAAAACTGCGTGCGCTACCATTGGATACGGTGAATTATTTTTAAGGAAGGAGTAAAATTCCTTCCACTCATGCACATTCTGCATGTAACCACAGTCAGAATGTTGTATATATAATTTTGCACAAAACAAAACAAATAAACCAAGGGCCACCATACCCAATATTAATAATAATATACATCTATATTTCGGGACACGACGAGAAAAAAATTTTTTACAAATTCTTTGAAATTTATCCTTTTCATTCTTTGCATCTCGTGGGTTGTTACACTGTGCCGAATTAGCATGCAATTCCCGTAATGAGGCAAAAGGATCCTCAAAAAGGAAAGTTCCCCCCCCTCCCCTTTTAAGGGGGGACGAGGCGGAGGAACCTACTCCTCCCTTCCTTACAGAGGATTCCCCTCCTCCTTCGATAAGACGATAATCCCCATACCTCACACTTGAACCATTTGTTCCATTTCCTTGTGCTATTTTCAAACGATCATTTTCATTGTTTATATCTTCTTCTGATGATGAGCATAAATCATTGGAGTTGTCCATAGAAGACACATCATCGTTTATAATGTGCCTAATGCACTCACCTAAAAAAAAAAAACAAACAAACATATATATATACATATATATATATATATAGAAAAAATATGCATATGTAAAGAATGGTCTAAGGTAAAAGGGGGGAAGGAAAACCTTCCCCCTATCCCCCTTTTTTCCTTCTCCCCCCCTTCAAAGCAGCTAACGCTGACCCCTGAATCTGACTTCTACACCCCTGAAACCTTATTCCAACACCATAAAACCCTATTATTATACACTGGAACCTTTACTCCTAAACCCGGAATTTGACTTCTAATACCCTGTAACCATACTCCTTATGCCCTGAAACCTTATGTCTATAACCTGCAATCTGACTTCTAACACCTTACAACTTTCACCTAAACCCTAAACCCTAAGCTCGGAACCCACCTTACACTTAACCCGGAACCTACTTTTACCCTTAACCAGGAACTTACTTTAGCCCTTAACCCGGAACCTACGTCATCCTTAAGCCGGAACCCACTTTAATCCTTAACCCGGAACCTACTTTCCCCTTAACCCAGAACCCACTTTTATCCTTAACCCAGAACCCACTTTTATCCTAAACCCTGAACCCACCTTATGCTTAACCCGGAACCCATCTTATCCTTAACCCGGAACGTACCTTATGCTTAACCCGGAACGTACCTTATGCTTAACCCGGAACATACCTTATGCTTAACTCGGAACGTACCTTATGCTTAACCCGGAACCTACATTTTCCTTAATCGGGAACCTACCTTTTCCTTAACCCGGAACCCACTTTACCGTTAACCCGGAACCCACCTTATCCTTAACCCCGAACACATCTTAAGCTTAACCCGGAACCCACCTTATGTTTAACCCGGAACCCACTTTACCCTTAACCCGGAACCCACTTTACCCTTAACCCGGAACCCACCTTATCCTTAACCCGGAACCCACTTTACTTTTAACCCGAAACCAACATTACTTTTAACCCGGAACCCACTTTACCCTTAACCCGGAACCCACTTTTATCCTGAACCCGGAACTAACTTTATCCTTAACGCGGAACCTACCTTACGCTTAACCCGTATCCTACCTTATTTTTAAACCAGAACCTACCTTATTCTTAACCCGGAACCCACCTTACCCTTAACCCGGAAACTACCTTATGCATAACCCAGAACCTACATTATCCTTAAACGGGAAAGAACTTTTGTCCTTAACCCGGAACCCATCTTATGTTTAACCCGGAACCGACTTTACTCTTAACGCGGAACCAACTTTACTTTTAACCCGGAACCCACTTTTATCCTTAACCCGGAACCCACTTTTATCCTTAACCCGGAACCCACCTTTACCCTTAACCCGGAACCAACCTTACCCTTAACACGGAACACACCTTATCATTAACCCGGAACCCATTTTTATCATTAACCCGCAACCCATTTTTATCCTTAACCGGGACCTACCTTATGCTTAACCCGGAACCCACTTTTACCTTAACCGGGAACCCACTTTTACCTTAACCGGGAACCCATTCTTACCTTAACCGGGAACCTACCTTATTTCTAACCCGGAACCTACCTTATCCTTAACGCGGAACCCATTTGACTTTTAACCCGGAAACTACCTTACACTTAACCCGGAACCTACCTTATCCTTAAACCGGAACCTACTTTACCCTTAACCCGGAACCCATTTTTACCTTTGACCCGGGACCAACTTTACCTTCGACCCGGGACCAACTTTACCTTTGACCCGGGACCAACTTTACCTTTGACCCGGAACCAACTTTACTTTTAACCCGGAACCCACTTTACCCTTAACCCAGAAATAACCTTCAGCTTAACCCGTAACCAACTTTACCTTTAACCCGAAACGCTGAATCCAACCATTTTCGCATATTCCCGTTATTTTGTCTACATTTTTGGTGTAAAATGTATACGTACTTCGATAAAGTTGTTTGTGCCAACACGTATGTACACACAATTTTTCCTTGTATCCGATATGCTTTTGTTTTTCCTTTATATTTTGCGACCTTTTGCAACTGTAATATATTTCATCGTCCACCGTCCTGTTTTCCTTTTTTTTTTTTTTTTTTTCTGGTGTGTGCTGTCAGCAGACATCATTTATTCGCGCGCTTATTCTACTTTCCGCAAAAAAAAAAAAAAAAAGGGAGAAAAAATATATTTTTCGCAAACGGAAAAAGAAAAAAAAGAAGAAAAAAAAATATTTTTTGCAAGCGAAAAAAAAGAAAAAAATATATTTTTCGCAAGCGGAAAAAAAAAAAATAATGTGTGTTCTTAAAAAAAAAAAGAAGAATGTTTTTTTTTTTTTTTTTCTATAAACAAAAGGTGTTCTTTCACCAAAAAAAAAAAAGAAAAAATTTTTGCAAACAAAATAAGAAATAAATGTGGAAGAAAGAATCTTCTTTTTTTTATTTTTTTTTTTCTTCAAGAAAATATAAAAAGGAAAAAAAAAAAAAAGAAAGAAAGGACAAAAGGTGTGAAACCAATATCCTTCATCTTAAACAATAAACCCTAAACTGTAAACTCTATACCCTGAATCCTAAACGCTGAAACCATAAAATCTAAACCGTCAACCCTAGAACCTAAACCCTGAACGATTAACACTAAACCCTAAACCTCGAACCATGAAACCATAAACATAAACCCCTAAACTGTGAACCCTAAACCATAAACCCGGAACCTAAATTTGGAACCTCTTCTATAGGAACAAGTTCCATGGGAACAGGTTCCATAAGAACGTCTTCCTTAGGAACCTGTTCTTCTTTCATAAATTCCGATCCCATGAATTCTTGAACCAAAAGTTCCAGAAAATCCTTCTGGTTCAATTGTGTGTCGCCTTTTTGACATTCATCCAACACTTCAAAATGAATTTCAATAATCGTTCGACGATTCACGCGACCAGAACGTTTTGTTCTTGTTGGAACAGAACGAGGTTTTCGTTCCTTCACCAATTGATATTCATGTGGACCAGCTTCTTCCACATGATCGAGGACTTGTTCCTGTACTGATGGACCAGGAATTTCAGTAGGAGATCTTCTGAAACGTGCTCCTCCTTTACCAAGAGGACCAAAATACTAAAAAAAAAAAAAAAAAAAGGGAGGATATTTTTGTTAAGAAGATTGTGAAATATTCTTTTTACACATTTATTTTTTATTCTTTTTTTTTTTCCTTTTAACCATTAAAAATTTTTTTTTTTTCCTTTTAACCATTAAAAAAAAATTTTTTTTATTCTTTTAACCATTAAAAAATTTTTTTTTCCTTTTAAGCATTAAAAAAATTTTTTTTCCTTTTAACCATGAAAAAATTTTTTTTTTTCCTTTTAACCGTTAAAAAAAATTTTCTTTTCCTTTTAACCATTAAAAAAAAATTTTTTTTTCCTTTTAACAATTAATTTTGTCTATTTAAATTTTTTTTTTTTTTTATCCTTTTTTTTTAAATTTTTTTTTTTTTTTTAATCTTACTTTCCAAAGGTAATAAGCCATAGCAGAAAGACCAATAGAGACAGGAGCCAAAGGAAGAAAAGGGGTAAGGAGATCCGTAAGAAGGATGGGACAGACTGTATTCGATAATGTTTCTTCCATTTCGGTTTGTTTCGTAGGATCTGTGAACATTGGTTCAATTTTGGTCTTTACTTCGTCATCGCCAATGGGGCATTTATCATATGTGTCCGTAAACGTGCATTCAAAACAAGAAATACCATCAGTACCATTGCTGCATTCAGGTAATACAAACTTCATAATATCTTTACTTTGTTCAAAAGCATGTTTTATGCCCTTATCTATGTCACAAAGAGGATGTACCCAACTATGTCCTTTTTTCTTCTCATTTGCCACTTTTTGCAATTGTTCTGCATATTCTTTAAGAAATAAGCAACCTATCGTTTGTTCAAACGATGGGCCCTTAAAAGGGCCCTTAACAGACTTCCTACCGCGGACATAAATGTGCTTTAATCCTGAAGAAAAAAGCAAACAAGCTGCTTTATTTGTTTTCCTTTCTTTATGGCCCTTATTCCATGCGGCGTTGTCTTTGCAGAAGTCGACAACGTCCTTCTCCTGCGAAGGTTCCGTAATCTGTTTTAGAAGTTGCTCTAATACGCCTTTGGCTTCATTGTTTATATCATCCTGATCATAAAAAAAGAAAAGAAATAAAAAAAAAATATATATGTATATGTATACACATATGTATACACATATGTGTATACATATATATATACATATATACATATATACATATATATATATATATACATACATATATATACATATATACATATATACATATATACATACACATATACATATACGTACGTATATATGAATATATATATACATATGTGTATACATATATACATATATATAAATGTATATGTTGTCGATGTTATTGATGTTGGTTCCCTTACCCAAGTCACTGTTCCATTTTGGCCTGTTATTTTTTTATTCCTCATTCCGTATTGTTTGATTGCGCATTGGAGTTGAGTACAGAAAGTTTCTATTTTATTTATTTTGTCTAGTGTTTTTTCCTTGTTAGGGGTGTTGGAGTTGGATTGGTCTTCGTTGTTGAGGAGGAGTGTGTTCATTTTGTTCTTTACTTTGTCATTGGGATTGTTGCCAATTTGGCAATTGTGAAATTTATCTTCTCTGTTGCAAACAAAACAAGAATTAGTACCATTACTACCAGCTCCGCATGAAGTTTTTCCATTCATAGTGGCATTATATTGTTGAAAAGCGTGTTTTATTGCCTGATCCAATTTAGTTCCATCGAGCGGACATTGATTATTTGCTTTTTTTATTAATTGATCAGCATAAAGATTAAGTGCTGCGCACATCATAGTTTGTTTAAGTGGTATGGCATCGTTGTTTTGGTCGTCCTTAAGTTTAGAAATGTGTTTTAAACCTAAAGCAAAAAGCTTACAAGCTTTTTTCTTAGCAGTTATTTCTCCTTCGGTGTCGTTATTCGACGAAGAACTGACGTCCTTGCAGTATGAGTCAACCTCTTTCCAATTCTTATCATCCGTAATATGTTCTAGAAGTTGCGTTAATTCATCCTTAACGACACTGTTTATATCATTCTGATGATAAAAGAAGAAAAGAAAAAGAAAGAAAAAAATATATATGTATATGTATACACATATGTATACACATATGTGTATACATATACATATACATATACATATATACATATATACATATACATATGTACATATATGTGTATATATATGTCCTTTTTTCTTTTTTTTTTTCTCTTTTTATGTAGTACGTTGGTTATGTTAGTATGTTGGTTGTGTTAGTATGTTGGTTGTGTTAGTATGTTGGTTATGTTAGTATGTTGGTTGTGTTAGTAGGTTGGTTGTGTTGGTTGTATGTTGGTTGTGTTAGTATGTTGGTTGTGTTAGTATGTTGGTTGTGTTAGTATGTTGGTTATGTTAGTACGTTGGTTGTGTAAGTATGTTGGTTGTGTTAGTAGGTTGTGTTATGTCAGTACGTTGGTTGTGTTAGTATATTGGTTATGCTAGTATGTTGGTTAAGTTAGTATGTTGGTTATGTTAGTATGTTGGTTCGTGTTAGTATGTTGGTTGTGTTAGTATGTTGGTTGGTGGTAGGATATGTAGTATCCCGTCCCTGTCTGCGAGGAGTCTTTCCTCTCCCCCCCTAAAGCAGCTAAAGCTAACCCCTGAACCTTACTCCTAAACCCTGAAACCTAAGTCCTAAACCGTGGAACCTTATTCCAGCACCCTTACAACCTTACTCTTATACCCTTACAACTTTATTATAATACCCTTACAACCTTATTCTAACACCCTTACCACCTTATTCTAACACCCTTAACACCTTATTCCAATAACCCTACCACCTTATACTAACACCTTTACCACCTTATTCTAACCCCCCCGCAACCTTATTCTAACAACCCAACAACATCATTCCAACACCCCCGAACAACATCATTCCAACACCCCAACAACATCATTCCAACACCCCAACAACATCATTCCAACACCCCCGAACAACATCATTCCAATACCCCAAACAACATCATTCCAACACCCCAACAACATCATTCCAACACCCCAAACAACATCATTGCAACACCCCAACAATCTTCATTCCAACACCCCCGAACAACATCATTCCAACACCCCAACAACCATGTTGTGGCACCCCAACAACCATGTTGTGGCACCCCAACAACCATATTGTGGCACCCCAACAACCATATTGTGGCTCTCCAACAACCATATTGTGGCTCTCCAACCACCTTATTCTAACACCCCTGAAACCTTTACACCTGAACCCGAAATCGGACTTCCCTTCTCTTTTTTTTTTTTTTTTCTTCACATTCTTCCTTTTCATCAATTTTCATTATACATACATAAATATACATATATAGATGTACATACATATATATACATACACATATATACATATACATTTGTACATATATATACATATACATATATACATACATATACATATATACGACTATATATGTACATATGTACATCTATACGGCTATATATGTACATATATACATATATACGACTATATATATATACATATATACATACATACACATATGTACATATACATTTACATATATATGCATATACATACATACATATATATGTACATATATACATATATACATATATACATATATGTGTGTACATATACATATACATTTGTACATTTATAGGACTCTATATGTGTACATATACATATATAGGACTGTATATGTATGTACATTGGTTGTTGTTAATGTTATTGATTTTATTGATGTTATGGATGTTATTGATGTTATTGATGTTATGGATGTTGGTTCCTACTTACCCAAGACACTTTGCTGCTATTTGCATTAGGGTCGCTTTTGTTTTTGACTTTTACGTAGTATTGTTTTGCTGCACATTGGAGTTGAGTACAGAAAGACTTACTCATGTCATTTATGGTGGATAATGTTTCCTTCACTTGGGGGATGGAATGGGTTTGGTCGGTGGATTCGAGGAGTCTTTCCACTCCCCCCCCTGAAGCAGCTAAAGCTAACCCCGGAACCTTACTCCTAAACCCTGAAACCTAAGTCCTAAACCGTGGAACCTTATTCCAGCACCCTTACAACCTTACTCTTATACCCTTACAACTTTATTATAATACCCTTACAACCTTATTCTAACACCCTTACCACCATATTCTAACACCATTACCATCTTATTCTAACACCCTCACCATCTTATTCTGACACCCGTACCACCTTATTCTAACACCCTTACCACCCTATTCTAACATCCTTATCACCTTATTCTAACACCTTTACCACCTTATTCTGACACCCCTAAAACCTCATTCTGACATCCCTAAGACCTTATTCTGACACCCCTAAGACCCTATTCTGACACCCCTAAGACCCTATTCTGACACCCCTACAACCTTATTCTAACACCCCAACAACCTTATTCTAACACCCCAACAACCTTATTCTAACGTCCTTAGCACCTTATTCTAACACCTTTACCACCTTATTCTAACACCCCAAACAACATCATTCCAACACCCCAACAACCTTCATTTCTAAACCAGGAATCTGAATTTCTTTCTCTATTTTTTTTTTTTATTTCACTTTCTTCCTTTTCATCAATTTTCATTATACATATATACATATATACATATATACATATACATATATACATATATAAAACTATATGTGTATATTTGTTATTAATGTTATTGATGTTGGTTCCTACTTACCCAAGACACATTGGTGCTATTATTATTAGGGTTCTTTTTTACGAATTGTTTTGCTGCACATTGGAGTTGAGTACAGAAAGACTTACTCATGTCATTTATGGTGGATAAGGTATCCTTCACTTTGGGGATGGAATGGGTTTGGTCGGTGGATTCGAGGAGTCTTTCCTCTCCCCCCCTAAAGTAGCTAAAGCTAACCCCGGAACCTTACTCCTAAACCCTAAAACCTTAGTCCGTTACCCTAAAACCTTAGTCCTATACCCTAAAACCTTTACTCCTATACCCCAGAACCTTATTCTAACACCCTTACAACCTTTATTCTAACACCCTTACCACCTTATTCTAACACCCCAACAACCTTCATTCCAACACCCCAAACAACATCATTCCAACACCCCAACAACATCGTTCCAACACCCCAACAACATCATTCCAACACCCCAACAACATCATTCTAAGACCCTAAACAACATCATTCCAACACCCCAAACAACATTATTCCAACACCCCAACAACCGTCATTTCTAAACGCGGAATCTGAATATCCTTTCTCTATTTTGTTTTTTTATTTCACTTTCTTTTTTTCATCCATTTTCATTATACATATATATATACATATACATATATATATATATACATATACATATATGTATACATATACATCTATACATATATATACATATACATACATATATATACATATATATGTACATATATACGACTATATATGTGCATACATATATACATTTACATATATATACATATACATATATACATATATGTTTTTATATGTGTATATATGCAGTTGTCTATTGTCCCTTACCCATTTTATATCGGTGCTTTTTCCTTTTGTCTTATTTACGTATTGTTTTGCTGCACATTGCATTCTACTACAGAAAGTGTCCATATCAGTGATAGTAGTTAAAGTAGACTTCACTTTGGGGGTGTTGTTTTCTTTGAGGAGTTCGTTCATTTCGTCGTGGACTTTGTCCCTGTTGGTGTTAGAAGAGCAAGTTCCACTTCGATTTTTTTCATCCACCAGAGCGTCTGCGACGCTCAGGTGACAATCATTAAAATTTTCATTCCTTTTGCATTCAAAACAACCATAAACTTCTTTCGAACAGGAAGACGAAGACGAAGGTTTATTAAATACATTCCAATTATCGAACATTTCTTTTATTCTTTTCTCATCAATAGGACAACTTTTCTCCGTTTCATTTTTTATTTTATCAGCATAAAGATTAAGTGCTGCGCACATCATAGACTGCTTAAAAAATTTGTCATCATCCTTTGCATTTGGAATCTGGGCGACACTACTCTGAGTGGTGGTTTCACCTGTAATAGTGTTAATGTATATTAAACCTGCTGTGATATGATTACATACTTTTGTTTCGACACTATCAGCATTACCGTCGCCGAAGCCACGGCATGCTGTGCGAATAGTGATGGAAGTTCGGTTGTTCTGTCCTTCTGTGGCGATCTTTTGGAACATCTTCTGCAGTTCGAGTTTGACGCCTTTATCCCCCCAAAAGTCACACTGTAAAAAAGAAGTTATATATATATATATATATATATATATGCATATGCATAAATGCATATGCATATATACATATGTACATATACGTATGTATGTACATATGTCTATATATGTGTATACATATACATATACGTATGTATGTATATGTATACATACATTTACATGCATCTATATGCATAGACATATACATATACGTTTGTACATATGTCTATATATGTATATACATATATGTATATATACATATACGTATATATGTATATATGAGTATATACATATATATATGTATATATAGTAGTACTTACCCAACTTTTCGTTGCAGTACCACTGCTACCACTCCCTGCTTGCTTGTTGTTGTTCTTTTGGTTGTGGAACCATTTAGGTGCGGCACATTTAATGTAATCGCATAGGTTTCCCATGTGGTTTATTTCCTTCATGGCGTTAGATACGGATTCGGTCTTTACAATGCCTTCCACTTTGGTTTTTGCTTCCGTTTGGGTGTTGCCAGTTGTGGTAATTTTGCAACCTTCATAGTCCTTTTCATTCCAATGGCAAAGAACACAAGGTCCCTCGCCATCATTGCAACTACCTCTAAGATTTTTAACAACAGTGTCGAAAGCCTTCTTTATTCCTGATTCCACTAAACAATTCGCTTTGTCTTTCATATGTTTTGCATAAGAATGAAGTAATAAACAACCCATCGTTCGTCTCAACGATGGGTTGGACAAAATGCTGTTGTTGGTCGTTCCTGTTGCTGAATTATCCGGTTGGTATAGTTGTTTTAAGCCGGCATGCAAATAATTGCATGCCTTCTTTTCAGGATTCGTTGCAGTTCTATTATCATCGTCCATTTGATTACAATCGTTGGTCCCTTGTCCATTACTCTTCTTCATTGCTGCGGACAGTTCGTTCCATAAGTTGGCGACTTCGCCGCCACTGTCCCAAAATGAGCTCTGCAAAGTAGAATAAATATATATATATATATATATATATATATATATATATATATGCATATGCATAAATTCTTATGCATATATACATATACATAAATATATTTGTATAAGTATACGTTCTTTTTTCTTTCTTCCTTTTTTCTTTTTTATTCTTTCGTGTTGGTTTGTGTAGTATCCGGTTTGCCTTCACCTGCCATCCGGTCCCTGTCTGCGAGGAGTCTTTCCTTTCCCTTCCCCCCCCTTACTAAACTGAAGCTAACCCCGGAACCTTAGTCCTATACCCTTAAAAACTTATTCTAATACCCCTGAAACCATTACTCCTAAACCCTATAACCTTACTCATAAACCCTGAAACCTTATTCCTATACCCTAAAACCTTACTCATATGTGTACAAAATTTTTCCTGTACCCTGAATATCATTCCAAAACCCCTAAAACATTATTCTAATACCCTGCAACCTTATTCCTATACCGTACAATCTTACTCCTATACCATACAACCTTACTCCTAAAACCGGAATATGAAAATTTTTTTTTTTTTCTTTTTTTTTAATTCCTTTTCTTTTTATTCCTTTTATTCCTTTTCTTTTTATTCTTTATTCCTTCATTTTGTACTTACCGCATTGCTGCTGTATTGTCCATTAGACGTAGCGAGTGCTTGTACTCGAGATGCTAAACATTGTAAACGGAGACATAAAGAAGAAGCCGCATTTCCATATGTTATAGTTATGTCCGTGAGGGCGGTATTGACGTCGTCATTCTTCTGTGTGAGCAAGTCATTCAATTTGGACTTTACCTTGACATTGGCATTGTTGCCAATGGGGCAATCATCATATTTGTCAAAGACGTCCAAATTGCAGTCAATGCAGGGCTCCTTTGTGCAATGAGTTCCTTTAATTTGATTCCATGCTTGAGTTGCGGCCTTTATGCCGGGTTCTATGTCGCAAATGTGACTCTTTTTTTTCATTTCCTCTACGACGGCTTTTAACATTAAACAAGAGAAGAATTGTTTAAACTCTTGGTTATCATAGGGGTTTGGCTGACCGCCGGAGTAGGATTCCTGAATAGTTGAAATATATTGCAGCCCCCGTGCAACAAGCTGGCAGGCGATCTTGTTAGCGACGTCATGGGCGTCGTCATTTTTCCATTTTTTGCCCGTGGTGTCTTTGTCACAGTGGATGGCAACTTTCGCTTGATTATCAGTCCCCTTCATGTAGTTCAGTAAATTCGTTAACTGCGTATTGAAGTCACCCTCCATCTTACTCTGCACATACAGAGGGGAAAGGGAATATATATATGTATGCATATTCATATATATACGTACGTATTTATATACATATACATGTATATGTATATGTATGTATTATTCATGACGCTGTGGATTATATGCAGTTGATTAAGTTCGCCTGCTTTACTTACCCAAGTTGCATTGTCCCCCTCCTTCCTAATCTGTCCATATTTACCCCTAATACATTCCACTTGCTGACATAATGTCTTCGTACTGTCCCCAGTACATGGTTTACCTATACAAATACACATACAAAGGAAGAAAAAAAAGAAAAAAGAAAAAGGAAAAAACATTATTGCTCTTGTTTTTGTATTTTTGTTTTTTTTCTTTTCTGTTCTACAGATGCATATGGAATCGTCATATATTTGTTATTTGGTTGGAGAAATGTGGTTGAGTTTACTTACATATGGTCTTGGTGAGAGAAGACGTCATTAAGGAATTAGTACTATAAAGACCAGTATCTTCTAACTTGGGATCAATTTTCTCCTTTAAAGTCTTTTCTTCGCCGCCGGCACTCTCCTTAATTCTACATTCGCTATATTTTTCGAACCTCGGACATATAAAACACTTATCATTAGTCTTGCAACCTTCACCTTCCTTCTTAATAGCCTCACTATTGTCAAATGCCTTATTTATACCGTCCTCCACACTCCTTTCCTCTTTACATGGAAGTTTTTCCTTCATTTTATCTGCAATGGCATTTAATAGAACACATTGCATCGTTCTTTTCAACGATGCCTTAACGGCATCGTTACCGTTCTCGTTGTCCTTGATGTCGTAGAGGTTTTTTAATCCTGCTGCTATGAGGAGGCAAGCATCCTTATCAGGAGTCTTTCCATCCTTCCCCGGCGGGATTTTATCGCAATATTTCGTGATCTCAGTGTCTTCCCTCTTATCTTTAGTAGTGCCCTTGGCAAGTTGGGTGAGTTCCTTTCCGACTTCCGTCCACACATCCCCCTATAAGTAGTAATATATATATATATATATATATATATATATATATATATATGCATATGCATAAATGCATATGCATATATACATATGTATACATACATATGTACATATGCATATACGTATATGTATATATGTACATACGTATATATATATACGTATATACATATATGTACATACATACATGTATGTATATATGTAAGTGTATATGTATATGCATACATATATGTATACATAGACACATATACATATATGCATATGTATATCTATATATGTATGTGCATATACATGTATATACATATATATATACGTATGTACATATGTATGTCTATGTATGTGTACATGTAAGTGCATGTAACTGTATATGTAAGTGCATATAAGTATAATGATTATTTATTTACCCAGCTTTTCTTTGGGGCGGCCCCATTCTGACTCATCCAGCGCTTGGTTACACATTGGACTTGGTCACATAAACTGTCTACTTTATTTATTTGCTTTGCCATTTTATCTATGTTTGTCTTGTCGGCTTCCAGTACAGCATCTACTTTCTTCTTTGCAGTCTCATCGGGGACAGATGTGCCATTTATGTTAATATTGCAGTTCTCATAGTCTGTCTCTTTCCATTGGCATGGAATATCAGTACCATTGTTACCATTCCCAGCACTTGTAAAAGCTTTTTGTATTCCTTCATCAATAAGACAAGTTGCTTTTTCTTTCATGTGTTTTGCATAAGCATGAAGTAAAAAACAACCCATCGTTTGTCTAAACGATGGGTTGTTCTTTAAGACGTCGTCGCCTGTTGGCGACGACGACGACGACGACGACGTCGTCGTCGTATCCTTGTACAGTGCTTTGAAGCCGGCATGCAAATACTTGCATGCCGCCTTCTCAGACGGAGATGCTTCAGTTCCATCTTGCAATTTTTTACACTCTTCTTTCTCTGCTGTGCCATTCTGTGTCATTGCATCAGACAATTCTTTCCATAGTTGCGCCACAGCGCCATTACTCTTCTCCGTCCAGAAGTTGTCCTATATAAGTAGTAATATATATATATATATATATATATGCATATGCATAAATGCATATGCATATATACATATGTATGTATACATACATACGTATACATACATACGTATACATATACATGTATATGTATATATGTACATATGTATATGTACATACGTACATATGTATATATGTATACGTATATGTACATTCGTACATATGTATATGTCTGTACATCCTTGTATATGTACATGTCTTTGTATATACATACATATGTATATGTAAGTATATATATGTATACACATATGTGTATACATATATGTCTACATACATATGTACATATGTACATACGTACATATGTATATATCTGTACATGCGTAGTACATATGTATGTATATGTATATATGTACATGCGTAGTACATATGTATGTATATGTGTATATGTACATTCGTACATATATATATATATATATATATGTTTACACATATATACATATGTATATACATATACATGTATGTGTCTGCATATGTATGCATATATAAGTATACATATATGTCTGCATACATATGTACATATGTATATATGTATATATCTTTACATCTATGTATATGTATATACATATACATACATATGTATATATATGTATATCTCTACATTTGTGTATACATGTATATGTATATATATATACATACATATATGTATATATACATATACACATATATGTACATGTCTATATGTGTATGTGTGTACATGTATATGCATATGTACATATGTACGTCTGTATATATGTGTACATATGTATGCACATATGTATATGTCCATACATATAAATATATGCATTCCCTCTGCTGTTCACTTACATTATTCCCTTGTCCTGATGCACTGTTCTGCCATAAGTGCTTCATACATTCTAGGCGTTCACACATAGATTTGTCCTGGGTACCGTTCTTCTTGTCATTGATACATGCAACAGCTGTTTAAAAAAAAAAAAAAAAGATGAAAGATGGAAAGAAAAAGATGAAGATTGGAAGAAGATGGAAAGAAGGATGGAAAGAAGAATATGGAAAGAAAAAGATGAAATTGTGTTGTGTATATCTATATGTTGTTGTTCCCTTTCCTTCCCCCCCC
>NC_011914.2:0-5007 GCF_000006355.2 Plasmodium knowlesi strain H | reverse complement strand
CCCTAAGTACTCTTCCCTTACCCCCCCCACCTAAGTAACCCTTTCCTTATCCCCACCCCCTAAGTACTCTTTCCTTACCCCTAAACACCATTTCCTAACCCCTGAACACACTTCCCTTACCCCTAAAACACTCTTTCCTTTCCCCCCCTGAAACAATCTTTCCTTACCCTTCCCTTAGGGTGGCTAAAGTACCAGGCCATATTGTTGTTCTAATAACCTAGGAAAGAAACTTTCCTTACCCCTAAACCGTCTTCCTTTTCCCCTAAACACACCTTCCTTACCCCTAAACACACCTTCCTTACCTCTAAACACACCTTCCTTACCCCTAAACACACCTTCCTTACCCCTAAACAACCCTTTCCTTTTCCTCTTCTCCTTTCCTTACCCCTTCTCCTTTTCCTTCCACTTTCCCTTTCCCTTTCCCTTTTCCTTCCTTCCCCTTTTCCTTCCTTCCCCTTTTCCTTCCTTCCCCTTCTCCTTCCTTCCCCTTCTCCTTCCTTCCCCTTCTCCTTTCCCCTTCTCCTTTCCCCTCTGTTCCTTTTCCTTACCTCCTTTTTCCTTTCCCTTTCCCTTTCCCTTTCCCTTTCCCTTTCCCTTTCCCTTTCCCTTTCCCTTTCCCTTTCCCTTTCCCTTTCCCTTTCCCTTTCCCTTTCCCTTTCCCTTTCCCTTTCCCTTTCCCTTTCCCTTTCCCTTTCCCTTTCCCTTTCCTATTCCTTCCCTTCTTCTATTCCTTTTCCTTCATTCCCTTTTCTTCCTTTCCTTTTTTCCTTCCACTTCCCTTTCCTTTCCTTCTCCTTCCACCTCCTTCCCCTTTTCCTTCCCTTCTCTTTCTTTCCTTTTCCTTTTTCTTTTCCCTTCTTATTCCCTTCCCCTTCTTTTTCCTTCTTATTCCATTTCTATTGTTTTCCTTTTTATTACATTAATAATGCACTACATTAATACATTAATATATTAATGTTTTAATGATGTAATACTTACCTGTTGTTGTTTCAGTTTCCTTCTTTAACTGTTCCATTAACTTGCCCATATTAGGAGTATTCGTACCGTCGTTTTGCATTGTATCCTGAAGTACTTTTTTCAATGTTTCCTCTTTCAATGTGTACTTATTGTCAGGATCTCCTAGTATATCGGCTATCGTAGATTCTTGACTAGCACTACTTTGAGTGTTGCCCAGACTCATGAATTGTGCCATACTAACTTTATTCTCCTTTAACTTTTCTCTCTTCTGCCGGTCGTCCATATTCGGCACCTTCTTTCTATTATTGCAGACCTGTGGCCACCTGTCGTCCCACAAGTTCCCTATTCGATAGCCCCCCGCCCCCTTTTCTTCTCTTCTCTCTTCTGCCCACCTTCGTATTTTACCCCGGAGAACTGTTCTACCAATAATTAAAGCGGTGGGATCCACCTTACCCACACATTTCCTAATCATCGAATCTTGGAGTCCTTTACCTTCATGATTCCTTAAGTTATCCTCTACCTTCGGTGACACATGATCTATAATTTTGTCCAAGTGGCAATGGTCCCCATAAATTTCCGATAATGCCAGCATGCCCACGGTGCACCGAGCAAACCATTTATCTTCGGGGAGATTCGCCTCGACGTGCACTTTCCCCTTTTCCCTTCCTAATTCCGTTATACCACTCATAAAATAACGAATACCCATTAAACCGGCACATAGATCTTTGGCATATTCATTCTGCCAGGCGTTTCCTTCATTATTCCATATGGATTCAGCGAATTTCGGACCGCAGAGTTCCGTTATTTCCCCCACCCCCGGCTTCGTCAAGGATTCGCTCAACTCCTTCCATGCTTCTTCCAAACTACTCCTCATTGCCCCCTACGGGGGGGGAGCATAAGATGGTGGGTGTGTGCACGTATATATGTATCCACGGAATGTACACATATATATTCATATACATATATGTACAGAGGTATGTGCATGCATATATGTACATATATGTGCATATACATGTATGTGTATACATATGTATGTATTCACTTACTGTCATTCGCTCGGCCTTCTCCTCAGCATTCTGCCCTAGCTGCTCCGCATCTGCTTCCACCTTCTTGAGCCACCCCTTCAACAATCCACCATTGGATGCTGTCGCCATGGTTGTGTCTCTTCGTCGTCAAGAACAAAGAATTATATACTATATATATATATATATATATATATATATATATATATTTAAAGTTATATTATATATAGAATTAAAGAAGGAAAAAACAGAAAAAAAAAAAAAAAAAAAAAAAAGGAAAAAGAAGAAGTGTTCTTCCTTTTTTTTCCTTCCTTCTTTTCTTCTTTCTTCTTCTTTCCTTTTCTTTTGCTTCCTTTCTTTTCTTTCTTTACTCTTCCCCTTTTACTCTTTCTTCCTTTCTTCCTTTCTCCTTTCATTCCTTCTTTACTCTTCCTTCTTTTCCTTCCTTAAATCTTCCTTCTTTTCTTCCTTTTTTTCCTTTCTTCCTTTCTTCTTTTCCTTCTTTTCTCCCTTAAACCTTCCTTCTTCTTCCTTTTCCCTCTTTAAACCTTCCTTCTTTTTGTCCTTCTAAACGTTCCTTATTTTTTCTTCCCTCTTCTTTCTTTTCTTTAACCTACTTTATTATTCCTTCTTTTCTTCTTTTCTTCCTTAAAGGCTCTTTTTTTTCTTTATTCTTCCTTCTTTTCTTCTTTTCTTTCTTCTTTTCTTTCTTCTTTTTCTCCTCCTTTTTCTTCTATTTCTTCTCTTCCTCTCTTTCTTTTGAACCTTCTTTTTCTTCCTTAAACGTTCCTTACTCTTCCTTCCTTAAACCATTCTTTACTCTTCCTTCCTTAAACCACTCTTTTTCTTCCTTCCTTAAATCTTCCTTCTTTACTCTTCCTTCCTTAAACCTTCCTTTCTTTACTCTTCCTTCCTTTACTCTTCCTTTCTTTACTCTTCCTTCCTTTAACCATTCTTTTTCTTTCTTCCTAAAACCTTCTTCATTACTCTTCCTTCTTTAAACCTTCCTTCTTTACTCATCCTTCCTTAAAACACTCTTTTTCTTCCTTACTCTTCCTAAACCGTTCTTTTTTCTTCCTTCCTTAAACTATCTTCACTCTTCCTTAAACCATCTTCACTCTTCCTTCCTTCCTTAAACCATTATTTTTCTTCCTTCCTTAAACCTTCCTTCTTTTCTTCCTTCCTTAAACCTTCCTTCCTTAAAACATTCTTTACTCTTCCTTCCTTAAAACACTCTTTTTTCTTCCTTCCTTAAATCATTCTTTTTCTTCCTTCCTTAAACCATTCTTTTTCTAACTTCCTTAAAACTTCTTTTACTCTTCCTTCTTTATTCTTCCTTCCTTAAACCATTCTTTTTCCTTCCTTCCTTAGACCACTCTTTACTCTTCCTTCTTTTCTTCCTTAAACCATTCTTTTTCATCCTTCATTCATTCTTCCCTTCCTTTTTTACTCTTCCTTAATGACTTTTCTATTCCTTCCTTTCTTAAACCAACTTTTTATTCCTTCCTTTCTTAAACCAACTTTTTATTCCTTCCTTTCTTAAACCAACTTTTTATTCCTTCCTTCCTTAAAGACATTTCTATTCCTTCCTTAAACCACTCTTCTTTTTCTGCCTCCTTTCGTAAAAAACTTTTCTATTCCTTCCTTAAACCACTCTTCTTTTTCTGCCTCCTTTCCGAAAAGACATTTTTTCCTTTTCCTTCTTCCCCCTTTTCAGCTTTGCTTCGATTCTTCTACATTTTCTTCTTCTTCTTCCTCAAACAAAATAGACGTAGAGTGTCGGGTTCCGGGTTCAGGGTTTTAGGGTTTAGGGTTCAGGGTTTAGGGTTCAGGGTTTAGGGTTTAGGGTTCAGGGTTTAGGGTTCAGGGTTTAGGGTTTAGGGTTCAGGGTTTAGGGTTCAGGGTTTAGGGTTTAGGGTTTAGGGTTCAGGGTTTAGGGTTTAGGGTTTAGGGTTCAGGGGTTTAAGGTTCAGGGTTTAGGGTTCAGGGTTTAGGGTTCAGGGTTTAGGGTTTAGGGTTCAGGGTTCAGGGTTTAGGGTTCAGGGTTTAGGGTTCAGGGTTTAGGGTTTAGGGTTCAGGGTTTAGGGTTTAGGGTTTAGGGTTCAGGGTTTAGGGTTCAGGGTTTAGGGTTTAGGGTTCAAGGGTTCAGGGTTCAGGGTTTAGGTTTAGGGTTCAGGGTTCAGGGTTTAGGGTTCATGGGTTCAGGGTTTAGGGTTTAGGTTTAGGGTTCAGGGTTTAGGGTTCAGGGTTCAGGGTTCAGGGTTCAGGGTTTAGGGTTTAGGGTTCAGGGTTTAGGTTTAGGGTTTAGGGTTCAGGGTTCAGGGTTTAGGTTTAGGGTTCAGGGTTTAGGGTTTTGGGTTTAGGGTTTAGGGTTTAGGGTTCAGGGTTTAGGGTTTAGGGTTCAGGGTTTAGGGTTCAGGGTTTAGGGTTCAGGGTTTAGGGTTCAGGGTTTAGGGTTCAGGTTTTGGGTTCAGGGTTCAGGGTTTAGGGTTTAGGGTTTGGTTTAGGGTTCAGGGTTTAGGGTTTAGGGTTTAGGGTTCAGGGTTTAGGGTTCAGGGTTTAGGGTTTAGGGTTAGGGTTTAGGTTTCAGGGTTCAGGGTTTAGGGTTTAGGGTTCAGGGTTTAGGGTTCAGGGTTTCAGGGTTTAGGGTTCAGGGTTTAGGGTTTAGGGTTCAGGGTTCAGGGTTCAGGGTTCAGGGTTTAGGGTTCAGGGTTTAGGGTTCAGGGTTCAGGGTTCAGGGTTTAGGGTTTAGGGTTTAGGGTTCAGGGTTCAGGGTTTAGGGTTTAGGGTTTAGGGTTTAGGGTTCAGGGTTTAGGGTTCAGGGTTCAGGGTTTAGGGTTTAGGGTTTAGGGTTCAGGGTTTAGGGTTTAGGGTTCAGGGTTTAGGGTTTAGGGGTTTAGGGTTTAGGTTTAGGGTTCAGGGTTTAGGGTTTAGGGTTCAGGGTTTAGGGTTTAGGGTTTAGGGTTTAGGGTTTAGGGTTCAGGGTTTAGGGTTTAGGGTTCAGGGTTTAGGGTTCAGGGTTTAGGGT
>NC_011913.2:3138144-3155749 GCF_000006355.2 Plasmodium knowlesi strain H | reverse complement strand
TCTTACACATATACACCGTAAAATATTATATCCCGCAACCTAAATACGAAATCCTACACATATACACCGTAAAATATTATAAATCCCGCAAAACTAAACGCAGAATCTTACACATATACACCGTAAAATATTATAAATCCCACAACCTAAATACAAAATCTTACACATATACACCGTAAAATATTATAAATCCCGCAAAACTAAACGCAGAATCTTACACATATACACCGTAAAATATTATAAATCCCACAACCTAAATGCGAAATCTTACACATATACACCGTAAAATATTATAAATCCCGCAAAACTAAACGCAGAATCTTACACATATTCACCTGTAAAAATATTAAATCCCACAACCTAAATGCGAAATCTTACACATATACACCGTAAAATATTATATCCCGCAACCTAAGAATACGAAATCTTACACAAATACACCGTAAAATATTATAAATCCCCCAACCTAAATGCGAAATCTTACACATATACACCGTAAAATATTATAAATCCCGCAACCTAAATACGAAATCTTACACATATTCACCTGTAAAAATATTAAATCCCGCAACCTAAATACGAAATCTTACACATATACACCGTAAAATATTATAAATCCCACAATCTAAATACGAAATCTTACACATACACCCGTAAAATATTATAAATCCCACAACCTAAATACGAAATCTTACACATATACACCGTAAAATATTATAAATCCCGCAAAACTAAACGCAGAATCTTACACATATAGACCGTAAAATATTATAAATCCCGCAAAACTAAATACGAAATTTTACACATATACACCGTAAAATATTATATCCCGCAACCTAAATACGAAATATTACACATATACACCGTAAAAATATTAAATCCCGCAACCTAAAAATACGAAATCTTACACACATGCACCGTAATATATTATATCCCGCAACCTAAAAATGCGAAATCCTACACATATACACCCCGTACACATTCATTCATTGTACAAATCGCGTACTGCTTTATTCATCTTTTTTTTTTTAATACCTTTCTTTCATTTTTTCATTTTTCCCACTAATTTTTTTTTTTTTCTTGCCTTTTATTTTTATACCTTTCTTTCATTATAACCATTAATTTTTCCTTTTGGTTTTTCTTTTCTACGCTTCCTTTCGTTTTCATTCTTTCTCTTTTATTACTTTCCTTTTCTTTCCCCTTTTATTGCCTTTCTTCTCCTTTTCTTTTCGTTTTCTTTTTTCTTACCTTCCAAAGGAAATAAGTTATGGTGATAATTCCAATGATAGAAGGAACTAGAGGAAGATAAGGATGAATCGAGTCAAAAGGAAAGGAAGAAAGGGAAGGAAAGGGAAGGTTCCCTTTCTTCCCTTTCCCATTCCATCCAGGAAGGGATGGTGATTGTGTTGATGATGCTGTCGTTGTTGTTGTTGTCGTTGTCGTTGTTGTGATTATCGTGTCATCATCATCGTCATCATCTTCTTCGTCGCTGTCGTCGTCGCTGTCGACGAGGCCGTTAGATTGGGTTGCTGTTGTCGGAGCCCCTCCACTACAATCATTGACATATTGATTGTTAGATGCGGTGGAACAAGTTCCACTTCCTCCTAATGGTCGTGATAGTGCTGCTAGTGCCGATTTCAATGGGTTCAATTTTGACGGACTACCTCTATCAGTTGCCTTAATTACGGCAATAACACTACACTTTAACCCTTTTTCTTTACTTTTTTCCTCACTCCATGACCTCCCTAAACACCTACCAAAAGCTTCTTTATACTTTTGTTTATTTTTTACATCCCCTTCCACCTTCCATGACCTAACTTGCGGTTCCATTGCCCTTAAAATCTCCTTAACATCACTCTCTGATATACAAGAGTAGTGCATTAAATATTTCATACATATTCGTAAAAATTTACAACGATGTGTACGATCTAATCCACTATAAACAGTGCCACCGGGACCAGAACCGGAACCTCGATTTGGACTATTCCCGTAAGTACCTCTAACAGAAGAAGTTATATAATTACATAAAACACTTTGATGTGTTTGATAGGTGAAATTGGAAGTTTTCCCTGCTTCAGTATTGCATATTGAAAGGAGTTGCTGAAACCCCGTTAGGTCGGTACTGAATGCGGATCTGAGTTTCTCTAATCCTCTTTGTATTCTCCCTAAAAAAGAAAAAAAAGAAAGTGTAAGAAAGTGCAAGGTAAGGAAAGCAGGAACAATTTTTCTTTCCCTTTTAGAATGTCCTAACATTATATAACATATATATGTAGCATACCTTCTTCATTGATTTGGGTCGCCTTCGGCGCAGATGGCGCCGCCGACGTCGCCATTTTGCGCATTCATTGACTAGACAACTGAAATGTGATTTCGTTACCTTTTATAAAAAAATATATATTAGGAAAGTACGATGTCATATATTAAATTTCCTTCCACTCGTTCGCTTTCTCACTCGTCCCCACCCCCCACGTCCTTTTACCTATTTCTCTATGTCTGTGTAAAAGGATATCGTTCATGCGGAAGAAAGGCGAAAGTGGGACAGGGCGTCTAAAAGGTGGAGGAGGAGGTATATTCTTTCAAGGAATACTACCCTTCCTTGAAACAAAAATGTACCCATCTGAAATGTAGAATTAGGTCATCTGTAGTTTTTTTTTTGTTTTTTCATTCATTCTTCTCTTCATCTTTCCTTCCTTCAAAGCTCTTCATTATTTTTCTTCCTACTTTCCTTCTCTTTCCTTGTCTTTATTTTTTTTTTCCTTTTCCTTTCCTTCGTTCCTCTTTCTATTTCTTTTCTTTCTTCTCTTTCCTTTCTTTCCTTTCTTTCCTTTCTTTCCTTCACTTACTCAGAAAGAAGAGTAATAACCATTCTTCCTACTTTTTTTCTCTCTTTAAACAATATTCTTTTTTCTCTCCCATTAAATCTCTTTTTTTTCCCCTTAAATTTTTTTTCTATATACCATTTAAACATTATTCTTCCTTCCTTTATACCTTCCATATATATATATTTTTTTTTTCCCTTTTCCTTCTATTATCCTCTCTCCTTCTCCTTTAAATCCTCTTTTTTTTTTTTTTTTCCTCCTTCTAACCTACCTCCTTTACTCTTTAGAAACATCCTTCTTTTTCTCCCTTTAAACCTTTTTATTCATATTTTCCCCCTTTTTTCTTTTTCCTTCTCTTCTTCATATACATATATTTTTTTAAAAAAACAAAAAGGAAAAAAACTTCCTCCTTTAAATATTCATTAAATTTTTTTAAAAAAAAAGAAAAAGATGAAAAAAGAAAGAGCTTACGACATCCTTCAAACTCCCTCCCTCCTTCCCTTCTTTCGCCTTCTTTACATTTCATTCCCTTTCTTTCCCTTTCGTTCGCTTTCATTCGCTTTCATTCCTTTTCTTTCCTTTCTCTTCTTTCCTTTCTTTTCTGTCCTTCCCTTCCCCCCTTTCATTTTATTCCTTTTCTTCTCTTCCTTCCCTTCACCTTTATTTTTATTCCTTTTTTTCCTTCGCCTTTTCTTCTTTCCTTCCTCTCCCTTACTTTCCATTTATTTTCTTATCTTCCCTTTATTCCTTTTTTTACTTTTCTTTCTTCTTCTTCTTCCTTTTTTTCTTCTATCCTTTTCACCTTTCATATAATATATTTTTTTTTTTTTCATAGATAACATAGATGTATATTTTCGGGTTCAGGGTTTAGCGTTTAGGTTTCAGGGTTTAGGGTTCAGGGTTTAGGGTTCAGGGTTCAGGATTCAGGTTTTATGCGTTTTATGGTTAAGGGTTTAGGCGTTCTATGGTTAAGGGTTTAGGCGTTCTATGGTTAAGGGTTTAGGCGTTCTATGGTTCAGGGTTTAGGGTTCAGGGTTTATGTTTTAGGGTTTATGTTTTAGGGTTCAGGGTTTAATGTTCAGGGTTACTGGTTAAGGGTTTTAGGGTTTAATGATCAACGTTACGGGTTAAGGGTTTTATGGTTTAGGGTTCAGTGTTTAGGGCTTAGGATTCAGGATTTAGGGTTCAGGGTTTAGGATTTTACGGTTTCTTCGGGTTTATGATTTAGGTTTTAGGCTTTAGCGTTCAAGGTTTAGGTTTTAGGGTTTTAGGGTTCAGGGTTTAGGGTTCAGGGTACACGGTTTATGGTATAGGGTATACGGTTTAGGGTCTAGGGTTCAGGGTTTAGGGTTCAGGGTTTAGGGTTCAGGGTTCAGGGTTCAGGGTTCAGGGTTCAGGACTTAGGTTTTAGTGTTCAGGGTTTCAGGGTTTAGGTTTCCTAGCTTAGGGTTCAGGGTTTGGAGTTTAGAATTTAGGTTTTATGTTTGAGTTTTTGGATTTAGGGTTTTGGATTTAGGGTTTAGGGTTCAGGGTTTCAGGGTTTAGGGTTTAGGGTTCAGTGTTTAGGGTTCAGGGTTTAGGGTTTAGGGGGTTAAAGGTGGGTTCCGGGTTAAGGATATAGAAGTGGGTTCCGGGTTAAGGATATAGAAGTGGGTTCCGGGTTAAGGATATAGAAGTGGGTTCCGGGTTAAGGATATAGAAGTGGGTTCCGGGTTAAGGATATAGAAGTGGGTTCCGGGTTAAGGATATAGAAGTGGGTTCCGGGTTAAAAGTATGGTTGGTCCCGGGTTAAAGATAAGGTGGGTTCCGGGTTAAAGATAAGGTGGATTCGGGGTTAAGCGTTAAGATGGATTCCGGGTTAAGGATGGCGTATGTTCCGGGTTATAAGTAATGTTGGTTGCGGGTTAGGGGTAAAGGTTGGTGACGGACTAACGGTAAGGTGGGTTCCAGGTTAAGGATAAAAGTGGGTCCCGGGTTAAGGGTGAAGTGGGTTATGGGTTAAGGGTAAAGTGGGTTCCGGGTTAAGGGTAAAGTGGGTTCCGGGTTAAGGGTAAAACTGGGTTCCGGGTTAAGGGTAAAAGTTGGTTCCGGGTTAAGGTTAAAATTTGGTTACCAGTTAAAAATACGGTAGTTCCTGGGTATGGGAAAACGTTTTTCATGGTTATGTATTCCCCGCATTAAAGATAAGGTAGATTCAAGGTTAAGAATAAAAGTGTGTTCCATGTTAAGAGTAAAAGTAGGTTCCGGGTTAAGGATAAGGTAGGTTCCGGGTTAAGGGCAAAAGTAGGTTCCGGGTTATGGATGAAAGTGGGTTCCGGGTTAAGGATAAAAGTGGGTTCCGGGTTAAGGGTAAAAGGGGGTTTCGGGTTATAAGTAATGTTATTCCCGGGTTAAGAGTAAAGTGGGTTCCGGGTTAAGGGTAAAAGTGGGTTCCGGGTTAAGGGTAAAAGTGGGTTCCGGGTTAAGGGTAAAAGTGGGTTCCGGGTTAAGGGTAAAAGTGGGTTCCGGGTTAAGGGTAAAAGTGGGTTCCGGGTTAAGGGTGAAAGTGAATGTATGATTAGGGTTTAGGGTTAAAGTGAAATTATGATCAAGGTTTAGGGTTAAGTTGAAAGTAGTATCAGGGTTCAGTGTTAGAGTGAATGTAGGATAACGGTTTAGGTTTATTTTGTGTAGAGTATAGTTTTAGGGTTTAGGGTTTAGGTTTAATCTTTGTAGAGTATAGTTTTAGGGTTTAGGGTTTAGGGTTTAGGGTTTAGGGTTTAGGGTTTAGGTTTAATCTTTGTAGAGTATAGTTTTAGGGTTTAGGGTTTAGGTTTAATCTTTGTTGAGTATAGGTTTAGGGTTTAGGTTTAATCTTTGTAGAGTATAGGTTTAGGGTTTAGGGTGTAGGTTTTATGTTTGTAGAGTATAGGTTTAGGGTTCATGGGTTCAGGTTTTAGGGTTTAGGATTTAGGTTTAAAGTTTGTGGAGTACAGGTTTAGGGTTTAGGTTTAATTTGTGTAGAGTATAGGTTTCGGGGTTTATGTTTCACGGTTTAGTGTTCACATTTCAGGGTTTTAGGGTTCAGGGTTCAAGTTGTACCGAAGAAAATTTACTCATCCCATATGTGTAACGTTAACAAGGTCGGGAAAGAAAAAATTCAACCCTTATATCATGCGAAATAAAGAAAATTTCCCATTGCAAAAAAATTAAATCATGAATTTTTTTTTTTTTTTTTTTGTGTGTGTATGTAATTTTTTAGCATGAATATCATCACATTTTTGTAATTGTTTTAGTAACATCTTATAATAATTATTGTATAGACATGGTTTTTATGATTATATGGAACCATTATATTTTTTTTTTTTTACACGAAAAATATTATGAATACAATGTACATTTTTTTTTTTTTTTTCTCATTATTTGATTTTTTTTCTTTTTTTTTTTATTTTATTTTATTTTACTTTTTTTTTTTTTATAAAGTTCTAATTATATGAATGTTTTAGCATTCTTCCACACTTTTTTTTCGCTGAAATCGTAATATAGTGTCCGCGCTGGGGGGCGCGGGCACTCGCGCGCGGATGTCCCTTACATTTTTTTTACGAGAACAAGATATAACAACTATTGGGGGCAACTTTTCGCAAGAATGCCAACAAAAAAAAAATTTTTAAGGAAAAAGAAAAAAAATAAAAAAAATGAAAGAAAAAAAAAAAAGAGGAAAAAAAAAAAAAAAAAAAAAGTTTTAGGATTCAGGTTTCAAGTTTCCATGTTTTAAGGTGTAAAAACAACAATATATGGCCTGGTATTTAGATGTATTACGGGAAGATTCTTTTTTTTTTTTTTTTTTTCAAGAAAAAATAAAAAGGAAAAAAAAAAAGAAAAATGGGTGTTCTAAAAAAAAAAAAATGTGTTCTTAAAAAAAAAGAAAATTTTTTTGCAAAAAAAATAAGTAATAAAGGTGGAAGAAAGAATCTTTCTTTTTTCTTTTCTTCTTTTTTTTTTTCAAGAACAAATAAAAAGGAAAAAAAAAAAAAAATAATAATGTTCTTCAAAAAAAAAGATTTTTTTTTTTTTTTTTTTTCTATAAACAAAACGGGGTCCTTTCACCCCCCCAAAAAAAAAGAAAAAATTTTCGCAAACAAAATAAGAAATAAATGTGGAAGAAAGAGTCCTTTTTTTTTTCTTCCTTTTTTTTTTTTTTTTTGGTGAAAGAAAAAATAAAGAGGACAAAAAAAAAAAATAATAAAAGAAGTTTAAAAAGAATAAGAAATAACATGAATATTCAAACTCCTTATGTCTTTTTATCACATAATTAAAAAAGGACAAAAGGTGTGAAACCGATATCTTTCATCTTAAACAATATACCATGAACCGTGAACACTAAACCCTAAACGCTGAAACCATAAAATCTAAACCGTCAACCCTAAAACCTAAACCCTGAACCGGGAACCTGAGACCATAAACCCTAAAATGTGAACCCTAAACACTGAACCCTAAACCATAAACACGGAACCTAAACTTGGAACCTCTTCTATAGGAACACGTTCCAAAGGAACCCCTTCCATAAGAACCTCTTCCTTAGAAACCTGTTCTTCTTCCATTAATTCGGATCCCATGAATTCTCGAACCAAAAGTTCCAGAAAATCCTTCTGGTTCAATTGTGTGTCCCCTTTTTGACATTCATCCAACACTTCAAAATGAATTTCAATAATCGTGCGGCGATTCACGGGACCAGAACGTTTCGTTCTCGTTGGAGCAGAACGAGGTTTTCGTTCCTTTACCAATCGATATTCATGTGAACTATCTTGCTGCACATGATCGAGGACTTGTTCTTGTACTGATGGACCAGGAATTTCAGTAGGAGATCTTCTGAAACGTTGTCCTCCTTTACCAAGAGGACCAAAATACTACAAAAAAAAAAAAAAAAAAAAAAAAAAAATGAGAGGATATTTTTGTTAAGAAGATTGTGAAATATTCTTTTTACACATTTATTTTATTTTATTTTTTTTTTTTTCCTTTTAACCATTAAGGAAAAATTTTTTTTTTCCTTTTAACCATGAAGAAAAAATTTTTTTTTCCTTTTAACTATTAAAAAAAATTTTTTTTCCTTTTAACCATTAATTTTGTCCATTAAAATTTTTTTTCCTTTTAACTATTAAAAAAATTTTTTTTTTCCTTTTAACCATTAATTTTGTCCATAAAAATTTTTTTTTTTTTTTAACCATTAATTTTTTCTTTTTTTTTCATTAATTTTTTTTATTTTATTTTATTTTTTCTTTTTTAATTCTTTTACCTTCCAAAGGTAATAAGCCACAGCAGAAAGGCCAATAGAGACAGGAGCCAAAGGAAGAAAAGGGGTAAGGAGATCCGTAAGAAGGATGGGACAGACTGTGTTCTCTAATGTTTTTTCCATTAAGTCACTCTTCTCTTCGAGCAGTGGTTCCACTTGGGGCTTTACTTCGTCCTTGCCAATGTGGCAATTATCATAATCTTCCTCCTGTGTGCATACAAAACAAGAAGTACCATTAGGACCCTTGTTGCATTGAGTTAATGCACTCTTCATAATGTCTTCACTTTTACCAAAAGCATATGTTATACCATCCTCTATGCTGCAATGGGGATGTACCCAACTATGTCCTTGCTTCTTCTTATTTGCCATTGTTTGCAATTGTTTTGCATATTCTTTAAGAAATAAACAACCCATCGTTTGTCTAAACGATGGGCCGTTAACACGGCCATTACCGTGAGTATAAATGTGTTTTAATCCTGAAGCAAAAAATAAACAAGCTGCTTTATTTGTTTTGCTTTCTTTATGGCCAAGTTTATACCATTTAGTGTCATCATCGCAGTATTGGGCAACTTTCTCCTGATTTTTAGACTGCGTCATATATCCTAGAAGTTTCGTTAATTCCGTCTCCATCTCATCCTTCATGTCATTCTAAACATAGAACAAAAGAAGAAAACAAAAAAAAAAAATATATATATGTATACACATATGTATACACATATGTGTATACATATATATATACATATACACATATACATATACATATACATATACATATACATACATATATACATATACATATACATATACATATACATATACATATACATATATATATATATACATATATACATATATGTGTATGTATATATGTAGTTGTCTACCGCCATTACCCACTTCACATCGGTGCTTTGTCCACTATTATGTTGGTTCTTTGCTGATTTCCATTTCTTTGCTGCGCATTGGACTTGAGTACAGAAAGAAGAGGCCATTTCAGTGATAGTAGATAAGGTGGTCGTTATGTTGGATTTAATGGTAGAGTTGGATTGGGATGAGTCGTTGGATTCGAGGAGTTCTTTCATTTGTTTTTGGACGTCTTCTTTGTCTTCGTTATCATTGCAAGTTGCACTTCCACCTGATGATGCTGATGTTCCAATGAGACCTTTATCAACGAGGAGGTTGCAAGGACCAAAATTTTCTTCCCTTTGACATTCAAAACAAACATTAGTACTACCACCTCCATTACATGAAGACGAAGATTTATTATTTTGTAGATTCCATTTAGTGAACATTTCTTTTATTCTAGATTCATCAATGGGACATTTATCCTGCGACTCCTTTTTTATTTGATCAGCGTACATGTTAAGAGCAATACAACCAACTGTTCTTTCGAACAGTTGGTTGGCCTCTTTATGTTGACTACCATTTTTGTCCCCTTTAACGTCTTTAATGTGTTGTAATCCTGCTGTGATATGATTACAAGCTTTTCTTTCAACACTATCAGGATTACCATCACCGAAGGTGCTGCATACACCATTAGCTTTGCTCTTTGATTTGTTCTGTCCTTCGGAGGCGATCTTGTCAAACATTTTCTTCAGTTCCGGTTTGACGCCTTCCACCTCCCAAAAGTCACACTGAAAAAAAAAAGAAAAAGAAAAGGTTATATATATGTAGTTAGTAGGTTGTGTAGTTTCCAGTTTGTATAGTATCCGGTTGGTGTAGTATCCGGTTAGTGTAGTATCCGGCCGTTGTAGTATCCGGCTGTTGTCGTATCCGGTCCATGTCTGCGAGGAGTTTTTCCTCTCCCCCCCTAAAGCAGCTAAAGCTAACCCCTGAACCTTATTCCTAAACCCTGAAACCTTATTCTAATACCCCTACAAGCTTATTCTAACACCCCCCACAATCTTCATCCTGAACCCGGAATCTGATTTCTGATACCCCTACAACCTTATTCTAACAAGCGTACAACCTTATTCTAACACCTTTACAACGTTATTATAACACCCTTACAACATTTATTCTAACACCCCAGCAACCTCATTCCAACACCCGGAATCTGACTTCTAATACCCCTAAAACCTTACTCCTAAACCCGGAATATGAATTTTTTTTTTTTTTTTTTTTTTTTTTTTTTTTTTAAATATTCATTCCATTCCCACTAAGTGTTGTGTTGTTTGTAGTAATACTTACCCAATTCTTGGTTGCAGTATTACCAGTTCCTTTCATTTGGTTTTTGAACCATTTGGGTCCGGCGCATCTAATGTATTCGCATAAAGTGGACATTTCATTTATTTTCGGTAGGGTGTTAGTTGCGCTGTTAGTAATTTGGGGCTGAACTTGTGTTAACTTCTCCCGTACTGGCGTTGGAGTTGTGGTGCCACCTGTGCCAGTTGTGTTAATTTTGCAAGTGTCAATGCTGTCATCCTTCCATTGGCAAGGGACACAAGGTTCCTTGTCATTGCAAGTACCATTAGTAATATTTCCATTCCATTCCTTAAATGCCTTCTCTATGCCAGAATCGATAACACAAGTAGATTTTTCTTTCATTTTCTTTGCATATTCCTTAAGAAGTAAACAACCCAACGTTCGTCTCAACAGTGGGTTGTCCTTCAGGCTGATGGTTCCTGACGACGACGGCAACGACGGCGTCAACGCCGCCGTCGCCGGCGGATTGTACAGTTGGTTTAAGCCGACATGCAAATAATTGCATGCCCTCTTTTCAGGGTCAGTTGCTTCTCTAGTGGTAGTGCCAGTGCCATTATCATACATTTGATCACATCCATTCTGATTCGTCGTGCCTTTCTCTGTCATTGTGGTGGACAGTTCTGTCCACAGTTGTCCTACTTCACCAGTCTCCTCCCAAAATCCATCCTGTGTAAGTGGAGTAATATATATATATGCATATGCATAAATGCATATGCATATATACATATGTATGTATACATATGTATACATACATACATATGTATACATACATACGTATGTGTACATATATACATATACATTTATGTATATATATGTGTATGTTTATATGTATACGTAGTTGTCCATCCTTACCCAGGGTGATATTTTTCCATTTTTGCTTTTTGCGTAGTGTTTGATTGCGCATTGAAGTTGAGTACAGAAAGGAGATTTCGTAATGTTAGTGATTTTGGACACTTTTTCTTCCATCTTGATAGTGTCTTTGTTGAGTAGACCTTCCATTTTAGTCTTCACGTTAGTTGCGCCATTATCGCAATTTCCATTTGGTGATGGTGTATTAATCAAAGTGTTGGAAACACTTAGTTGGCAATTATTAAGTTCTGATTTTTGTACCCTATTACAAAGGAAACAATCTTTATTATTAGCACCTCCATTACATGGAGGCGAAGAACTTTTATTATATTGATCATTCCATTTAGTAAACATTTCTTCTATTTTTTTCTCATCAATGGGACAATTATCATTCGATTTTTTAATTATTTCATCAGCGTACATGTTAAGAGCAATACAACCAACTGCTCTATCGAGCAGTTGGTTGCCATTACCACTAACACCACTAAGTGTGTTAATGTAGTCTAAACCTGCTGTGATATGATTACAAGCTCTTCTTTCAACACTATCAGGATTATCATCACCAAAGGTGGTGCATGTACCATCAGTTTTGGTTGCACTGTTCTTCTCGATGTGTCCGAAGATCTTCTGCAGTGCCTCACTAACAGCGCTATCCCAAAAGTCACACTATAAAAAAAAAAAAGAAGGTTATATATGTAGGTAGTAGGTTACGTAGTATCCGGTTGGTGTATAGTATCCGGTTGTTGTATAGTATCCGGTTGGTGTGTAGTATCAGGTCCCTGTCTGCGAGGAGTTTTTCCTCTCCCCCCCTAAAGTAGCTAAAGCTAACCCCGGAACCTTACTCCTAAACCCTGAAACCTAAGTCCTAAACCGTGGAACCTTATTTCAGCACCCTTACAACCTTACTCTTATACCCTTACAACTTTATTATAATACCCTTACAACCTTATTCTAACCCCCTTACCACCTTATTCTAACACCATTACCACCTTATTCTAACACCCTTACCACCTTATACTAACACCTTGACCACCTTATTCTAACACCCCAAACAACATCATTCCAACACCACAACAACATCATTCCAACACCACAACAACATCATTCCAACACCACAACAACATCATTCCAACACCACAACAACATCATTCCAACACCACAACAACATCATTCCAACACCACAACAACATCATTCCAACACCACAACAACATCATTCCAACACCACAACAACATCATTCCAACACCACAACAACATCATTCCAACACCACAACAACATCATTCCAACACCACAACAACATCATTCCAACACCACAACAACATCATTCCAACACCACAACAACATCATTCCAACACCACAACAACATCATTCCAACACCACAACAACATCATTCCAACACCCCAACAACCTTTATTCCAACACCCCAACAACCTTTATTCCAACAACGCAACAACCATATTGTAACACCTCTGAAACCTTCTTCATAAACCCGGAATCTGACTCCTATACCCCCAAAACTTTATTCTAACACCCTGACAACTTCGTCCTAAAACCGGAATCTGACATCGAACACCCTAAAACCTTATTCTTATACCCTGGAACCTTATACTCATACCCTAAAACCTTACTCCGGTACCCTAAAACTTTATTTTAACATCCTGTAACCTTACTCCTAAACCCAGAATATGACTCCTATACCCCCAAAACTTTGTTCTAATACCCCACAACCTTATTCTGACACCACTAAAACCTTACTCTAATACCCCTACAACCTTACTCTAATACCCCTACAACCTTCTTCCAACAACCCTACAACCTTATTCCTATAACGTACTACCTCACTCCTGTACTCTGGAACCTTATTCCTGAACCCGGAATCTGAATAATTTTTTTTTTTTTTCTTTTAATTCCTTTCTATCCTCTTAGTGTTGCGTTACTCGTAGTAATACTTACCCAAGTCTTCTTTGGAGTACCAGTACCACCGTTCGGTTTTCCGTTGCTTTGGAACCACTTCCCTGCGGCACATTGGAGTTTGTCACATAAAGAATTTGTTATGTTTATGTCGTTCATTATGGTAGATGCGGTGCCTTCAATTCTGTCCTTAACTGATGTTAACTTTTCCATTACTTGTGCTTGGGTTGTGTTGCCAGATGTGTTAGTTGTGTGAACTTGGCAACTTCCATAGTCGTCGTCATTCCATTTACATTCAATGCACGGACTACCGTTGGTGCAAGAAGGTCCTTTTTTTTCGTTCCATGCCCTGAATGCCTTCTCTATACCAGAATCAATGACACAGTTTGATGTACTTTGCATTTGTTTTGCATATTCTTTAAGAAGGACACAACCCACCGTTTGGACAAACAATGGGTCCCTAGACAGGATTTTGTTGTCAGTGCCGTTAGACGCTGCAATGCTCTTCAGTTCTCTGAAACCTAGTGTAAGATATTGGCATGCCTTCCTTTCAGGGCCGGTGGCAGTTCTGCCATTACTACCATTATCCATTTGATCACATCCATTTCCAGTGTCATTGTCCCCACTTTGTGCCATCGCTACGGACAATTTTTGCCATAGTTGTCCCACTTCGCCGTCCTTATTCCAAAAGTCCTCCTGTATAAGTGAACATATATATATATATATATATATGTACACATGTAGATGTACACATACATACATACATGCATACATACATACATACATACATACATACATACATACATACATACATACATACATACATACATACATACATACATACATACATACATACATACATACATACATACATACATACATACATACATACATACATACATACATACATACATACATACATACATACATACATACATACATACATACATACATACATACATACATACATACATACATACATACATACATACATACATACATACATACATACATACATACATACATACATACATACATACATACATACATACATACATACATACATACATACATACATATATATATATACATACATATATATATACATATACATATACATATATACATACATACATACATATATGTGTATATATACGTCTATATGTACATTCCTTTTCCTTCATCCCCCCCTCATTCTACTTACAGAAGACATACTCTACTTACCGCACTTTTTTTTCCATTGGGCGAATTTAAGTGGGTTGCTATACACTGTAGACGGTCACATGAAGTAGTCATTTTATTTATGTCGTCCGTGATTGACTTAGTGTCTGGGTCTTTTCCTTCCATAATTTTTTTCATTTCGTCCTCTGTAGTGCTCGTGCTGCCTGTGTCAATCTGCACGGTGCATTTGTCATAGTCGCTATCGTCCCATTTACATTCAATGCACGGACCACTACCGTTCGTGCATTCACCCTTAGTAGTTGGACCCCAGGAATTGAAAGCTTCCTTTAAAGCGGAATCGATAAAACAGGTCGATTTTTTTTGCATCTGCTTTGCATATTCTTTAAGAAGGAAACAACCCATCGCTTGTTTCAACGATGGGTCATCCTTCAGGATGGTGTATTTATTGGCGTCAGATGTGGAATTTCCTTTTAAGTATTTAAGACCGGCATGCAAATACTTGCATGCCGCCTTTTCAGAAGGAGTTGCATGTGGCATTGAATCACATCCATTTCCCTTCCCTGTTCCATTACTCTCCTTCATTTTCTCTGCTAATTCTTTCCACAATGTCTTGACATCCTTGTCCCAAAAGTCCTTCTGCAAGTGGAGTATAATATATATATGCACATGTATATACATACATACGTATACATATACGTATATGTATACATATACACATACATGTATCTATATATATGTACATACGTACATACATATACATGTATATGTATATATATGTACGTTTTTCCTTCCCTCATTGCGTACCTTATTAGCAGATGTGTTAACACGAGATGCTATACATTGTAAGCCGTCACATAAATTAGTCATTTCATTTATTTCAATTAGCATATCCTTTATGTTGGGGTCGCCCTCGTCAGTGACAATTTTTTTCACTTTGTCCTTTGCAGTCTCTGTGGGGGTTGTGCTGTTTATGGTAATTTTCTGGAGGCAACTTTCAATGTTGCCATTTTCATTCCAATGGCAAAGAACACAAGATTCCTTGCCATCGGCACCCTTCTGGCAGGAAGTTCCAGGTTCCTTCTTTGGATCCTCCCATGCCTTAAATGCCAGTTTTATTCCTTCCTCTATGTCACAAACAGCTTTCTTCTTCATATGTTGTGCATATGAATGAAGTAAGAAACAACCCATCGTTTGTCTGAACGATGGGTTAGACAAAAGTTTGTTGTCGTCGTCTTTCGACGACGACAGATCCTTGTACAGTTCTTTAAAGCCGGCATGCAAAAAATTGCATGCCGTCTTATCAGACGGATTTTGCAATGAATTACATTCATTCGAACTGCCTGTGCCATTACTGTCCTTCATTTTCTGTGCCAATTCTTCCCATAATTTCTTCACATCACCATCATTCTCTCTCCAGAATTTGTCCTGTATAAGTAGTAATATATATATATATATATATATATATATATATATATATATATATATGCATAAATGCATATGCATATATACATATGTATGTATACATACATATGTATACATACGTATACATATACATATACATGTATATGTACATTTGTGTACATCTGTACATTTGTGTACATCTGTACATCTATGTATATGTACATATATATGTACATATATGTATGTAAGTATATGTATACGTATATGCGTATTCATATGTATATGTATGTATATATACATACGTATGTATATATATATGTATGTACATGCACATGTACATGTGCTTCCTTACGTTGCCGCTTCCTTGGTTTGCTGCAGTACTGTTCTGCCATAAGTGTTGCATACAAGTTAAGCGTTCACACATTTTGTCAGCTCCTTCATTCTCCTTGCTCTTGATACATGCTTCAGCTGCAAAAAAAAAAGAGTAAAGAAAAGAAGATGATGAAATTGTGTTGTTTATATGTATGTTGTTTCCCTTTCCTTCCCCCCCCCCCCCCCCCCCTAAACACACTTTCCTTCTCCCCCCCCTAAACACTCCTTCCATTCCCCCACCCTAAACAACCTCCTTTCCTTCCCCACCCCCCCTAAACAATCTTCTTTCCTTACCTCCCCCCTAAAACACTCTGTCCATACCCCCCCTAAACACTCTTTCCTTACCTCCCCTAAGTACTCTTTCCTTACCCCCCCTAAGTAGTCTTTCCTTACCCCCCCTAAGTAGTTTTTCTATACCCCTAAGTAGTCTTTCCTTACCCCTAAGTAGTCTTTCCTTACCCCCCCTAAGTAGTCTTTCCTTACCCCCCTAAGTAGTCTTTCCTTACCCCCCCTAAGTAGTCTTTCCTTACCCCCCCTAAGTAGTCTTTCTATACCCCTAAGTAGTCTTTCCTTACCCCTAAGTAGTCTTTCCTTACCCCTATGTAGTCTTCCCTTACCCCTAAGTAGTCTTTCCTTACCCCCCCTAAGTAGTCTTTCCTTACCCCTAAGTAGTCTTTCCTTACCCCCCCTAAGTAGTCTTTCCTTACCCCCCCTAAGTAGTCTTTCCTTACCCCCCCTAAGTAGTCTTTCTATACCCCTAAGTAGTCTTTCCTTACCCCTAAGTAGTCTTTCCTTACCCCTAAGTAGTCTTTCCTTACCCCTAAGTAGTCTTCCCTAACCCCTAAGTAGTCTTTCTATACCCCTAAGTAGTCTTTCCTTACCCCTAAGTAGTCTTTCTATACCCCTAAGTAGTCTTTCCTTACTCCTAAGTAGTCTTTCCTTACCCCTAAGTAGTCTTTCCGTACCCCTAAGTAGTCTTCCCTTACCCCCCCCCCCCCCCTAAGTAGTCTTTCCTTACCCCTAAGTAATCTTTCTATACCCATAAGTAGTCTTCCCTTATCCCCAAAGTAGTCTTTCTATACCCCTAAGTAGTCTTTCCTTACCCCTAAGCAGTCTTTCCCTTTCCCCTAAGTAGTCTTCCCTTACCCCTAAGTAGTCTTTCTATACCCCTAAGTAGTCTTTCCTTCACCCCCCCCTAAACACTCTTTCCTTACCCCTAAGTAGTCTTTCTATACCCCTAAGTAGTCTTTCCTTACCCCTAAGTAGTCTTTCCTTACCCCTAAGTAGTCTTTCCTTACCCCTAAGTAGTCTTTCCTTACTCCTAAGTAGTCTTTCCTTACCACTAAGTAGTCTTTCCTTACCCCCCCCTGAACATTCTTCCTTCCCCCTAAACAACCCTTTTCTTTCTTCCCCCCCCCCTGAACACACTTTCCTTCCTCCCCTACCCTAAACAACCCTTTCTTTCCCCCTCCCCCCCTAAACCTTCTTTTATTCCCTACCACCCTAAACATTCTTTCCTTACCCCCCCCCAAAACAACCTTCTTTCCTTTACCCCCCCTAAGCAACCTTCCTTCACCCCCCCTAAACAACCCTTTCCTTT
>NC_011913.2:3135987-3138044 GCF_000006355.2 Plasmodium knowlesi strain H | reverse complement strand
AACCCTCATTCCTTATCCCCACGCCCTAAACACTCTTTCCTTTCCCCACCTCCTCTAATCCTTCTTTTTCCTTCCCCCCCCCTTAAACACTCTTTCCTTCACCCCCCACCTAAACACTCTTCCTTACCCCTAAACACTCATTCCTATCCCCTAAACCTTCTTCCTTTCCCCTCCTTCATTCCTTCCCTCCCCCTGAGCAACCTTTTCCTTCCTTTACCCCCCCCCTAAACACTCTTTCCTTACCCCTAAGTAGTCTTTCTATACCCCTAAGTAGTCTTTCTATACCCCTAAGTAGTCTTTCCTTACCCCTAAGTAGTCTTTCCTAACCCCCCCTAAGTAGTCTTTCCTAACCCCCCCTAAGTAGTCTTTCCTAACCCCCCCTAAGTAGTCTTTCCTTACCCCTAAGTAGTCTTTCCTTACCCCCCCTAAGTCTTCTTTCCTTACCCCTAAGTAGTCTTTCCTTACCCCTAAGTAGTTTTTCCTTACCCCTAAGTAGTCTTTCCTTACCCCTAAGTAGTTTTTCCTTACCCCTAAGTAGTCTTTCCTTACCCCTAAGAGTAGTCTTTCCTTACCCCTAAGTAGTCTTCCCTTACCCCTAAGTAGTGTTTCTATACCCCCAAGTAGTCTTTCCTTACCCCTAGGTAGTCTTTCCTTACCCCTAAGAGTAGTCTTTCCTTACCCCTAAGTAGTCTATCCTTATCACTAAGTAGTCTCTCCTTACCCCTAAGTAGTCTTTCTATACCCCTAAGTAGTCTTTCTATACCCCTAAGTAGTCTTTCTATACCCCTAAGTAGTCTTTCCTTCGCCCCCTAAGTATTCTTTCCTTCCCCCCCCTAAGTACTCTTTCCTTCCCCCCCTAAGTAGTCTTTCCTTACCCCTAAACCCTCATTCCTTATCCCTAAGAAGTCTTTCCTTACCCCCCCCTAAGAAGTCTTTCCTTACCCCTAAGTAGTCTTTCTATACCCCTACGTAGTCTTTCTATACCCCTACGTAGTCTTTCTATACCCCTAAGTAGTCTTTCTATACCCCTAAGTAGTCTTTCCTTACCCCTAAGTAGTCTTTCCTTACCCCTAAGAGTAGTCTTTCCTTACCCCTAAGTAGTCTTCCCTTACCCCTAAGTAGTGTTTCTATACCCCCAAGTAGTCTTTCCTTACCCCTAGGTAGTCTTTCCTTACCCCTAAGAGTAGTCTTTCCTTACCCCTAAGTAGTCTATCCTTATCACTAAGTAGTCTCTCCTTACCCCTAAGTAGTCTTTCTATACCCCTAAGTAGTCTTTCTATACCCCTAAGTAGTCTTTCTATACCCCTAAGTAGTCTTTCCTTCGCCCCCTAAGTATTCTTTCCTTCCCCCCCCTAAGTACTCTTTCCTTCCCCCCCTAAGTAGTCTTTCCTTACCCCTAAACCCTCATTCCTTATCCCTAAGAAGTCTTTCCTTACCCCCCCCTAAGAAGTCTTTCCTTACCCCTAAGTAGTCTTTCTATACCCCTACGTAGTCTTTCTATACCCCTACGTAGTCTTTCTATACCCCTAAGTAGTCTTTCTATACCCCTAAGTAGTCTTTCCTTACCCCTAAGTAGTCTTTCCTTACCCCTAAGTAGTCTTTCCTAACCCCTACGTAGTCTTCCCTTTACCCCCCCCCAAGTAGTCTTTCCTAACCCCTAAGTAGTCATTCCTTACCCCTAAGTAGTCTTTCCTTACCCCTAAGTAGTCTTTCCTTACCCCTAAGTAGTCTTTCCTTACCCCCAAGTAGTCTTCCCTTACCCCTAAGTAGTCTTTCCTTACCCCTAAGTAGTCTTTCTATACCCCTAAGTAGTCTTTCCTTATCCCAAAGTAGTCTTTCTATACCCCTAAGTAGTCTTTCCTTACCCCTAAGTAGTCTTTCCTTACCCCTAAACCCTTCTTTCCTTACCCCTAAGTACTCTTTCCTTACCCCCCCCTAAGTACTCTTTCCTTACCCCCCCCCTAAGTACTCTCTTCTTACCCCCCTCACCCTAAACACTCTTTCCCCTTCCCCCAACCTAAAAAACATTCTTTCCTTCCCCTTAAAACATTCTTTCC